>NW_027453507.1:0-87772 GCF_964194025.1 Convolutriloba macropyga | reverse complement strand
CGGAAAAGTTTCCGCTTTTTATTAAAACAAAAATCGCAGTCAAAATTTTTCAAAGAAAAAAATAAAACTAACAACGCTCAGCTAACTTTTATGGAAAGCAGCTTTGGTCAGTCAATAATGAGACTAACGAAAAACTGGGAAGAAAAAATACAACACGCGAAATTCAAAAGTCTTATAATTTTTGCAGACATATCATTTCAAAGTCCCAAAAAGAGCTATTAACCTCCTAACCTCAATTAATACGAAAGTTTATTAAAGGTTCCTTAAAAAAATGGAATGGTCTTTTCATCAACAAATCTTTTCATCAGAAAACCGACAAAAGGATATCGACAGAAAAACAACATTAAAAACACCTTAAGCCTCGTTAGAAAGCCTAATGGTACCTCATTGTATTGATTACTAATGATGAGTAAACAAAATCCGGATAATGTGCAGTACTACTCGAAAACTCAAAACAATTGCAACAACAGAGTGTCAAAGTAGTAAAAAACCAACGCTATAAAAGTTCACATTCACCTCTTAGTGATCATAAATGTCGTCCTATAAGTCAGTTTAATTGATCAGATCACAAAAAAGACATTAGGTTCAGCTAGAACTCAAAAACTTACTGAGAACATTCTCAATTAAGATTCTATTGTTCAGATTCACTCGTACTTGTAAACATTGTAAGGAGATTTTGTTAGTGACTTTAAGTAAAACATAGCCAATGTTACAGTAAATATTGGTAAAACCATGAAATCTATTAGTATAACATAAGGATTCAAAGACACAAAATATTTCTAAATTCAAGAAAATTAGTTCAAAGAACATATTCTTTAGGGAACAGTTGGAAAAATTTTATGTTTCGAAACAACTCATTCGTGGGTTCCTTGTACATACCTCCCAAAATAGATTTAGAATAGTCACAAACTTAAAACTGTTCCAAGAATGAACCGTTTTAAAAACACGCAATCAAATTGGAACAGAACATCAACCTGTTTTATGTGAGTGCATTGTGTAGTAAAACAAAGCGGCTCGCTAATATGCGTTAGCACATAATGTTCCGACCCGAGCTCTTCTACATTTTTAACTTAATTGTCAACCAAATGCAGAGAGCAAAAATAGATGTTTGAGTTTAAAACAATCGTTACACAAACTACCTAATAATTGAATTACATAATGCCATGACTCATTACAGCGCCAATGGATTCTGACATAAAACAGACTACAGGACAAAAAAAAACAAACAACAAAATTAGCAAAAACAAAAAATTTCACGGCAAAAACTGACAATCTAAATTTAAAAGCACATAGTATCATCGTCAAAATGCAGTCAGATAAAACCTTAACTACTCGAATATACTCCACCTAACTGTGGATGGAAAGTTTTCTTAATAAGACTATGTAGTAAGTCAACAAAGACAACGATCAATGAGGCGAAATTCAAAAATTAATCAACATTTTTTAAACCAAGAAATTTCAAAAGTCTCAAATATCATTAGATTTTAACTAAATAATCTTTGACAAATTACTAAAAATTTATTACAAAACAAAAAGGAACTGTCATTGGGTAGACTAAGCCATAGAAAAGAACAAAAGGAAAACTTAAAAAATTGCACGATTTGCGAAAACACAAACTATTGCTACCATTAAAATCATTAGATATTATCTGAATATTATGTATTTTTAAATGAATATCTATTTCGGATAATTCAGTTGAACGAATTATACTGAAAGATTAATTAAGTAGATTTGGGCCACATTTGAAATCCATTGGGATCTGTTACCACGCGAATGCTCTGAAAGAATAGAAAAAGAAACGCAAAAAATGAGCACTCAAAAAACGTTTCTATGAACGCATATTATCCAACAAGCAAAGCATCGGTGACAAATAATATCAGTATATATGCTATTTTTTGAAACACAAGAAATTGGATGGGACCTCTCATTGATGAAAATAAGTTACAATTTGACGAAAAGAACAACAAAAACTAAAAAGTTTGAAAAAAATTTGAAAATTTATATCATAAACTTTTGACTAAAGGCTACGAATTGACTGTTTCGGGTATCATCATTATTTCAATCCTCAATTACAAACTTAGGAGACTTGTCAGCAATTTACGGCCGCCTAAAGAACAAAAAAGGGCAAAAACAGCAATTTCAAGAAAAAGATTGAGCGAGAAAAGTGTCGAACGCATTAAATGAACTGTTTACTAAAAGCTTTTGTATGTTCAAACACGTTTTTTAACAGAAATGGCAATCTTCTTTTATATCAATATAATTTCAAAAAATCAAATAAGAACAAATACATTTGAGCCACGAAAACTCGTAGTATCAACGACATTAAATTCATAAGCTTTCAACGGAATCCACTAAATACAAGAAATTATGCCTCCATGGGACAGCAAATTTGTTTGTTATTCAAATTTCATCAATAGGACCTTATAACAAGTTTTTGACGATGAAAACACCAACAAAGACAGGCAAAAACTAAAAATTGTGTAGAAAAGTGCCAGAAGAAAGTGTCGAAGAAATTTTAATCATAAACTCTTCTCCGAAAACTTTATCTATGGTCCATTGAACGTCTTCTCTCAGCCAATGAGAACTATCAGTAATAGGATAATGTGATAAGATTTCAAAAGTATCCAAAAATAAGAAATACGTACCCGAAAATTCAAAAAAATATATGAAAACTAGTGGCATTGAAGTTTTAAACTAATCGGTAGAAAATGAACCCGGTAAACCAGATTATTTCTGGCTGGAATAGAAATAAAAAAAAATCCTGGAAGACTAACAGTTCACGAAAAAAAGGTTAGGATTGGTTAATGTTCAAAAAAAAATTTCGAAAAACTGTTCTTAATAGCCTTTAAACTCAAAAGCTTTCAACGGAGTTCAATAATTACGCCCAGAAGTAACACGATGGCGGGAAAATTTTTTTTCATGCATAGATAATGAATAAGACATCACAATAAGACTATGAAAACAACAACAAAATAGGCGATAACCAAAATTCAGTAGAAAAGTGCGAGAAAGTTTCGAAGCCATTTAAACAATTAGCTTTTCTCTGAAAACTTTAACTGTGATCAACTGAGTGTCTTCTTTAAGCCAATGGGATTAGAATAAATTTTGAAAAAGTGTATAGTAATTTGATAATATGATAAGAGTTCAAAAGTAACCAATAATAGGAAAATGTCAAATTTTTTTTAAAAAAAATTTTCAATTCCTTTGTCACTGAATTCATTAAACCAAAAGTTGAAAGATAAAACCGGTAACGAGATTATTTTTAGTTGCACTAGAAAGCAAATGGATTCTGTCGAAACTGGGACTGACTAACAGTTCACGAAAACTTTAAGATTGGGTAATGTTCAAGAAGATTTTCAAAAAATTATCTTTAAATTCTTAGCAGACATTAAATTCAATAGATTTCGACAGAAGTCAATAAATACCCTCAAATTTGCCCCAATGGGGGTATAGGGTTGTTCGTTACGCATAGGTGATCAGTATGACATAACAACAAGTCTTCTGACTATGAAAACAATTACAACAATAACAGGCAAAAACCAAAAAAAAAAAAGTGCGAGAAGAAACGCTCGAAGCCATGTAAACCGTAGTCTTTTCTCTGAAAACTTCATCTGTGATCCACTAAAGGTTTTGGTTAAGCCAATAGAAGCTGTCGATTTTTTAATAATGCGATAAGATTTCTATAGTAACGAATAATACGGAAATATTCAAAAAAATTTTAAAATTTTTTGAAATCTTATGTCATTGAAGTCATATATCTGACAATTAGAAGATAAAACAACTAGCAAGATCAAATTTCTGTTACAGTAGGATGGATAAGGGTGCTGTTATTGCAGAAACTGGCTTACATTTCATGATAATATGTATACGATTGGCTAATGTTTGAAAAAAAACTTCGAAAATTTATTTTTAAAGTCTTAACTGCTATTAGCTGTCCTCTCAAAGCACTAGATGTAATCACTTAAATCTCATTACGGAAAATATTGCACTCTTAGTCAATGAATCTATGCTATAAGACTCCAAAATATTAGTAAAACCTCAAAGATAAATTCAATATTTCTTGATACTGAACCTCCCTATGAGACCAGAACTAGTCTTTTTTAACGCTTTTAGTCTATTAGGAACGCAAAATTGGTTCATTTTTTGGCAAGAAATTTAAGTTGGAATTATTATTGTTACAGAAATTTCTTAATTTGAAGAAAAATCACACTGAAAGTTAACAAATATCCCGTGTTCACACAAAACTTCAATCCTCGATAACTCATCGAAAAAATCTTTAAACTCTTAACAGACATTAAATTCAATAGATTTCGACGGGAGTCAATAAAAACCCTCAAATTTGCCCCTATGGGAGTATAAGGATGTTCGTCATGCATAGGTGGTCAGTGCGACATAACAACAAGTCTTATGACTATGAAAACAACTACAAGAAAAACAGGCAAAAACCAAAAATTCACAAAAAAAAGTGCGAGAAGAAAAGCTCGAAGACATGTAAACCGAAAGCTTCTCTCTGAAAACTTTATCTGTGATCCACTGAAGGTTTTTGTTAAGCCAATAGGAGCTGTCAGGTTTAGGGCAATGTGATAAGATTTCCATACTAACGAATAATACGGAAATTTTCAAAAAAATTTTTTAATTTTTTTGAAATCTTGTGTCATTGAAGTCATATACCTGACAATTAGAAGATAAAACAACTAGCCAGATCAAATTTTGTTATAATAGGACGGAAGAGGGTGCTGTCATTGCAGACACTGGCTTACATTTCACGATAATATGTATACGATTGCCTAATGTTCGAAAAAATATTTCGAAAATTTATTTTTAAAGTCTTAACAGCTATTAGCTGTCCTCTCAAAGCACTAGATATAATCACTTAAACCTCATTAAGAAAATATTGCATTCTTAGTCAATGAATATATGCAATAAGACTCCAAAAAATTAGTAAAACCTCAAAAATAAAATAGATATTTCTTGATACTGAACCTCCCTATGAGACCAGAACTAGTCTTTTTTAACGCTTTTAGTCTATTAGGAACGCAAAATTGGTTCATTTTTTGGCAAGAAATTTAAGTTGGAATTATTATTGTTACAGAAATTTCTTAATTTGAAGAAAAATCACACTGAAAGTTAACAAATATCCCGTGTTCACACAAAACTTCAATCCTCGATAACTCATCGAAAAAATCTTTAAATTCTTAACAGACATTAAATTCAATAGATTTCGACGGGAGTCAATAAAAACCCTCAAATTTGCCCCTATGGGAGTATAAGGATGTTCGTCATGCATAGGTGGTCAGTGCGACATAACAACAAGTCTTATGACTATGAAAACAACTACAAGAAAAACAGGCAAAAACCAAAAATTCACAAAAAAAAGTGCGAGAAGAAAAGCTCGAAGACATGTAAACCGAAAGCTTCTCTCTGAAAACTTTATCTGTGATCCACTGAAGGTTTTTGTTAAGCCAATAGGAGCTGTCAGGTTTAGGGCAATGTGATAAGATTTCCATACTAACGAATAATACGGAAATTTTCAAAAAAATTTTTTAATTTTTTTGAAATCTTGTGTCATTGAAGTCATATACCTGACAATTAGAAGATAAAACAACTAGCCAGATCAAATTTTGTTATAATAGGACGGAAGAGGGTGCTGTCATTGCAGACACTGGCTTACATTTCACGATAATATGTATACGATTGCCTAATGTTCGAAAAAATATTTCGAAAATTTATTTTTAAAGTCTTAACAGCTATTAGCTGTCCTCTCAAAGCACTAGATATAATCACTTAAACCTCATTAAGAAAATATTGCATTCTTAGTCAATGAATATATGCAATAAGACTCCAAAAAATTAGTAAAACCTCAAAAATAAAATAGATATTTCTTGATATTGAACCTCCCTATGAGACCAGAACTAGTCTTTTTTAACGCTTTTAGTCTATTAGGAACACAAAATTGGTTCATTTTTTGGCGAGAAAATTAAGTTGGAATTACTAATGTTATAGAAAATATCTTAATTTGAAGAAAAATTACACTAAAAGTGAACAAATATCCCGTGTTCACACAAAACTTCAATCCTCGATAACTCATCGAAAAAATCTTTAAATTCTTAACAGACATTAAATTCAATAGATTTCAACGGAAGTCAATAAATACCCTCAAATATGCCCCAATGGAAGTATAGGGATGTTTGTCATGCATAGGTGATCAGTTTGACATAACAACAAGTCTTATGACTATGAAAACAACTACAAGAAAAACAGGCAAAAACCAAAAATTCACAAAAAAGTGCGAGAGGAAAAGCTCGAAGACATGTAAACCGTAATGTTTTCGCTGGAAACTTTATCTGTGATCCACTGAAGGTTTTTGTTAAGCCAAAAAGAGCTGTCAGGTTTAGGATAATGTGATAAGGTTTCAATAGTAACGAAAAATACGGAAATATCCAAAAAAAAATTTAAAATTTCTTGAAATCTTGTATCATTGAAGTGATATACCTGACAATTAGAATTTAAAGCCATTAGCCAGATCAATTTTTGTTACAGTAGGACGGAAGAGGGTGCTGTCATTGCTGCGAATTGCTTACAGTTCACGATAATATGTATGCGATTGGCTATTGTTCAAAAAAAAATTTCAAAAATTTATTTTTAAAGTCCTAACCGCTATTAGCTGTCCTCTCAAAGCACTAGATCTAATCACCTAAATCTCATTACGGAAATTATTGCACACTTAGTCAATGAATCTATGCTATAAGACTCCAAAAAATTAGTAAAACCTCAACAATATATTCAATATTTCTTGATATTGAACCTGCCAATGCGACCAGAACTAGTCTTTTTTAACGCTTTTAGTCTATTAGGAACACAAAATTGGTTCTTTTTTTGGCAAGAAATTTAAGTTGGAATTACTAATGTTATAGAAAATATCTTAATTTGAAGAAAAATCACACTAAAAGTGAACAAATATCCCGTGTTCACACAAAACTTCAATCCTCGATAACTCATCGAAAAAATCTTTAAATTCTTAACAGACATTAAATTCAATTGATTTCGACGGAAGTCAATAAATACCCTCAAATTTGCCCCAATGGAAGTATAGGGATGTACGTCATGCATAGGTGATCAGTGTGACCTAACAACAAGTCTTATGACTATGAAAACAACTACAAGAAAAACAGGCAAAAACCAAAAATTCACAAAAAAGTGCGAGAAGAAAAGCTCAAAGACATGTAAACCGTAAGCTTTTCTCTGAAAACTTCATCTGTGATCCACTGAAGGTTTTTGTTAAGCCAATAGGAGCTGTCAGGTTTAGGATAATGTTATAAGATTTCAATAGTAACGAATAGTGCGGAAATATCCAAAAAAATTTAAAATTTTTTGAAATCTTGTGTCATTGAAGTGATATACCTGACAATTAGAAGATAAAGCCACCAGCCAGATCAATTTTTGTTACAGTAGGACGGAAGAGGGTGCTGTCATTGCAGAGACTGGCTTACAGTTCACGATAATATGTATGCGATTGGCTAATGTTCGAAAAAAAATTTCAAAAATTTGTTTCAAAGTCCTAACAGCTATTAGCTGTCCTCTCAAAGCACTAGATATAATCGCTTAAATCTCATTACGGAAAATATTGCACTCTTAGTCAATGAATTTATGCTATAAGACTCCAAAAAATTAGTAAAACCTCAAAAATAAATTCTATATTTCTTGATATTGAACCTCCCTATGAGATCAGAACTAGTCTTTTTTAACGCTTTTAGTCTATTAGGAACACAAAATTGGTTCATTTTTTGGCAAGAAATTTAAGTTGGAATTACTAATGTTATAGAAAATATCTTAATTTGAAGAAAAATCACACTAAAAGTGAACAAATATCCCGTGTTCACACAAAACGTCAATCCTCGATAACTCAACGAAAAAAACGAAAATCAAAAAAATCTTTTTATTTTTGAATTCTACGCTGGACCAGCTTTTCAATGATACCACTCACATTTTTTTGCGATTATATCGATCGGCCAAAATTGACTGAACAAAAAAAACCATTTGAGTATATAATTCCTCCCCCCACAAGTGGGGTCGGAACAATGATGCTTATAAGAACTGACTTTTCAATTTCCAACCAGATTTTTTTAGCTACCAAGATTCTTTAACTCTCAAAAGAATCTCGTTGAACTTGAAAAAAACTGTTGACAACAACCGCAAGAAGGAATCTTATGTTTAAATACTGTTTTTAGGGGCTGAGTAACGAAATGGAGCGAATTCGTCTTTTAGCGGCATGATATCATTTTCTACTTCATCAAATGTTTGTCATACCGTCTCATTTTCTGCTTTCGCTGGGCCAACATTTTTACAATCCTCTTACAAGTTAGTGATAAAAACAGAATCACAGCTGTTATAGGCCCCTATTCTTACAGCTTTTTGGCTATTTTCGGCCAAATTGCTTACAAATGAATTTTCATACAAAATACAAACTAGAAGTTTGCTACAATTATTTTTTGCCCTCTCAAGAACCTAATTGTTATTTGCAAAATTCTTAAAAAGCTATTTTATAACAATTCTAGCAATAGACTAGTAGAACAGAAGCAAAATGACGGCAGCAAAAATTCCTCCGTCAAAATTATCCGACTCACCACTTGTATTTTAGTTTATTACCAATATCTCAAAAATAGACCACGTTTTATTTTCTCAGCATAGTGTTTTCCGAAAAAGCTCTCTTAGAAAAAAAGGAGACAATGAATTTTCATCAGAGATAAAAGCAGAAAAAAATTTATTTGTTTGAATATTGATGCCCCATGATTGATATCTTCATTAGACATTATTGTTGGCATCAAATGACTGCTCGAAACATAATTTAAACATTGAACATTTTGAACTTATAATTATTTATAATTTTCATGAAGAAATAAATTGATTCCGTCAACGAAGTTAATCACATAAACACTAAAACGTGTCTGAACTTTTTTAATTTTATTACTAAATGCATGACTTATCTTTATCAAAAGCGTGAAAAGTGGAACAAATGTCTGCGAAGAAATGTCAAAATATTCAGAAATGTGACAAAATATTCAGAAAAAATTGTTCGACTGAACTGAATAACAGAAAAAGTTTAATAAAAAACTGCATATTTAGAGCCTTCAGAAACTAATGAGATCTTAAATGGCGTTTTTCAGCCAACTAGTTCTTAATTCTTCTTTATTATGCCAGCCAAAACAGGATTTTTCAATTAAGAAGCCACATTGATTCCGTCATTTGATTGGGCTACGGTTAAAGGAACCTCTGATGTTTTCAGTGTGAACCTATCTGGTGACACCAGTAAATGCAGACTCCATCCAATCAAGCCAGAGGGAGCCTGCGCTTACCTGAGAAAGGAGGTTGACAAGGCTCGCGACCTGTGCAAACACACAAAACCCGTTCACATGTGCTCAGTTGAAATGACGAGTGACAAACTTGGACATCGTCCGACTTATAACTTCAACTGTTCTTTTGTTGACAAACATTGCGACAGGATTAGAATCGCAATTTTCAACACAAAGTTGGGCGATATCGAATGGGTAAACTTACAAGAAGACATGACATTAGAGAAAATGCTGCAGACCTTATCACAATGGGAGGACTTTGTGTTCATCAAATGCACTATTAAAAGCAAGTCACTTAAATGGTTTTACAGTGAAAAATTCAAGACCAATTTGGGAAGGGAACCAGAACAGTTGATCATGTTTGACGGGAAAATTGGGAAAGAAACCAAGGAGAAAAATCAAAAATTAACGGCTAAAAAACCAAATATCAACATCATTTTTGTTGATACAATGTCACGCGCTGAGTTTTACATGGGAATGCCGAAAACAACGGACTTGCTGAAAAAAATGGCAAAAAATGGACGAGAAGTTCTGGATTACAAATTATTTCAGTCAATTTCTCATCAGACGTACAATCATCTGCAAAACTTCTTCAACGGGCCATACTCAACGATGCCTTTAGGAATCTTTTCTGTTTTGCCGCTGGAATATTTTCTAATTTGGAACTGTTATTTTTTAGTTCATGGGGGAGGGAGTCATAAAATTTCGTGAGTCAGTCTCTCAAACAGGTGCTCGTAGTAAAAACAGAAAAGGTTTGTCTCTAGTGAGGAATATGAGTTACATGAAGATGGGAGAGAAGTTCTTCAAGAGTGCCAAAGAGGCAGGATATATGACGTCATACAGTAGGGACATGTGCTATGCTTATGATTGGACTTTAGAGGACAAACCTACCTACAGTCAGAGGTAAGTTGATCACGAAAAATTAATTAATTGCTCTAAAACGAAATTTGTAGCAATTATATCAGTCCTGTCGGTCTTTTTTAATGCGATTTTTCGCTTGACCGATTTTTTGTCTGACGCTTTTGACTTTTCGTCCTCTAAAACGGGATAACCAGGTCGCGCCCAGTGGGCATTGAGTGCACTTAGAGCCTTTCAGCTCTGTTTCAGCTCAAACTGTTGTGGAGACTTAATTTTTATGGTGTGAAGGGCGGTTCTTAGAGGTTGAGGACCCCTCCACTGTTCACCCGACCCCCCTACTATTGCCACCAAACCCCCCGTGCTGTTACCCCACCCCACTGTTGCAACCCCCCCCGCGCGTTTCGAGCTAATGACAGACATCCGCTCGCTAAAAAAACTCAAATTTATATTATGCTCAATTTTATTCAAGCTTTTTTAAAAATTTTTGACGTTTTTTTTATTTTTTTAGTCCCAGGTGTCAAGAAACCTCCTCTAGGTGCTAATAATAGTTTACTGTAAATTTTCTAGACCTAAAGGAATGCATTGCAAGATTTTAACATCACCAATTTTAGCATCTTTTTTGTTAATTTTTGCCACTCTTCTTCAATTTTTTGACATTTTTAGTCATTATTCAGTTTTTGTGAGCCCCAAGGGTCAGAAAACCTCCGTCAGGGTTTGATAATACGTTACTGGAAATTTTTGTTTTGGTAATGGATCAATTTTCAACTTTTTAATGTCACAATTTTCAGCATTTTTTAAATAAAGATTGCAATCTTTTTAAGTTTTTTGAATTTTTTTTTGTCATTTCTTAGGTTTTTCTAGCCGTAAGAGCCAAGGAACTTCCTCTAGTGTTCACAAGTATGTTACCGCATAGTTTATAGACGCAATGGATTGTTTTTCAAGATTTTGTTATCACGAATTTAAGCATATTTGCAAATTTTCCATGTTTTTGAGCTTTTTCCGGCAACAGTGGCTCTGGGACCTCCTCCAGAGTTTGACAATAAACTGCTGCTTCCGGAGTTAAAAAATGGTGATCACAATTTTTTATGGTTCCAGTTTTAGTAATTTTTAAAGATTAGGGATCTTTTTAGCCAGTACAAATATTTCAGGCTTGAAAGAGGGATGCTGGAGAGACTCTCGAGACAATGAAATGGTTCTTAAGATATTAATATTTTAATTTCTAGCGAGAGTTTCTTAAAATTTGCAATTGTTTCCAAAACTTATCAAATTTTTATGTCCTGGAGATAGGTTACTCCACAGAATTTTTGAGACAAAAAATGGTTTTGAAGTTTTTTGAGGCGAAGTTGAAAACTGTTGTTTATTATTTTGCCTTTTCAATTTTTTCTATATGATTTATTTGCTAAAAACGCAATAAATTAGAAGTTGCAGGGTCAAATCCCATCATGAAAAATATTCTCTCTCTTTCTCTCTCTGTCGGTTAAATTTTCTTTTCTTCTATTTCTGGTTCACCTTTTATCTCTCTCTCTCTCTCACTCACTCTATCTCTCTCTCTCTCTCTCTCTCTCTCTCTTTGTTGTTGATGCCGCACTTTACTAACAAGGCAAGAAAAAAAGAAGTTGCAGAGTCGAATCCCTTTATGGAAAATATTCCAAAAAAAGAACTGGCAGAGTCGAATCCCTTAATGGAAAAAATTCTCTCCTTTTCTCTCTCTGTCGGTTAGATATTTTTTTCTTCTACTTCTGGTTCACGTTTTATCTCTCTCTCTCTCTCACTCTATCACTCACTCACTCTCTATCTCTCTCTTTTTGTTGTTGATGTCACTCTTCAGCTACTCTTATGTGGAATAAAGTCATCATCTCTGATCCTCATTAACAATGAGTTATAGTAGAAATGTTTTTTATCATAAATGAGTTAAAAGGCTTTTTTTGGATATCATTGTTATTTGCTCTCAAAAGCTATTTGTAGCCAATATATTTATCCTGTTTGTCTCTTTTATGCAATTTAATGCTTGGCCGATTTTTTGTCTGTCCCAATTGACTTTCGTCTTCATGAACGGGATAAAGAGGTAGCGCTAAGTTTGCAGAACAGTTCTCTTAGAGCCTTTCGGCCCACTAGTCTTACCGTATTTGAAAAATAGAAACTGTTTTGGAGACTTAAACTTATGGTGTGAAATGCGGTTCTTAGAAATTGATACCACATCCCCACCCACCCAGCCACCACCCCCATATCAATTCCCCTCAATTCACTTTTGCCCAGAAGGTCTTAATGCTAGAAGCACCAATTCAGATAAATTGAAAATGATATTTTTCAATCTCATACCTACAGATACTTATTCGAACCAAAAACAACTAAGCTAAAATGCAGATAATTAGGTAAATTCAGGAACTCATATGTTTCAGTAAAAGATAAAAACTGGACCACGTATCCGTTTTGAAGGAAAGACACTTGCAGTTTTCCAAAAACTGCCAATGGTTTGGAATTCAAAACTCAGGCTTGACATTTCAAACAAATGAAAAGCTTATTTGAGTGAAATGGCTGACGCTAATCAGTTGCCGTATCTTCTCTATCTATCCTAGACATTTGAAAAAGAGATTGGTAGTTAATAAATCAATCATACAAGATTCACCATTTATGAGACCAAAAACAGAGTCCATTCTTCGCACCGACTCGGTCTCGAACCGATGCCCCTCGTTTCACAGACACAAGTCTAACCCCTTGAACTACCGACGCCTGTTACTGTTGTCTATCCGTAGAGGCTACATACGAATATTGGTCGATAGCTTTTTGTCGCGCTTGTTTTTGCTAAGCCGTACGCTTATTGAGCAAAGAAACATTTACAGATCAGCCAGTTAAGCATGACCGTGTAGGCTGCATGTTAAAGGATCATTAAAACATGTGAAGATAGGAGCGTTGTTAACCATTGCGTTCAAGTGCGACTTACATTTAATATATTAGATATAGAAGAATAAATAGGAAGGGAAATAAAGAAGGGAGCAAGAACGAAACACAGTAGTGGATGAAAAACAAGATTCACTATTTATGACACAAAAAACAGAGGCCATTTCTGGCACCGACTCAGACTCGAACCCATGCCCCTCGCTTCACAACCACAGGTCTAATCCCTTGCACCACGGACGCCTGTTAATGTTGTCTATCCGTAGTGGCTACATACGAAAATTGGTCGATGGCTTTTTGTCTCGCTTGTTTTTGCTAAGCCGTATGCTTAATGAGCAAAAACATTTACAGGTCAAGCATTTAAGCATGGTTGTATAGGCTACATGTTTAAGAAGCGTTAAAACATGTGAAGATAGGAGCGTTGTTAACCGTTCCCTTCAAGTGCGACGTAAATTTAATATATTAGATATAGAAGAATCGATAAGAAGGAAAATAAAGAAGGGAGCAAGAAGGAAACACAGTAGTGGATGAAAATTAAGATTCACCATTTTTGAGACAAAAAACAAGGGCCATTTCTGGCACCCATTCGGGCTCGAACCCATGACCCTCGCTTCAGCCTCAGGTCTATTCCCATGGGCTACCGATGCCTGTTACTGCCGTCTATTGAATCGGCTACATACGAAAATATTGTTCGATGGCTTTCAGTCTCGCTTGTTTGTTCTAAGCTGTGTGCTTAATGAGCAAAAAAAAAAACATTTGCAGATCAGCCAGTTAAGCATGACCGTGTAGGCTGCATGTTAAAGGATCGTTAAAACATGTGAAGATAGGAGCGTTGTTAACCGTTGCGTTCAAGTGCGAGGTACATTTAATATATTAGATATAGAAGAATCGATAAGAAGGAAAATAAAGAGGGAAGCAAGAAGGAAACACAGTAGTGGATGAAAAACAAGATTCACCATTTTTGAGACAAAAAAAGGGCCATTTTTGGCACCCACTCGGGCTCGAACCCATTCCCCTCACTTCACAGCCGCAGGTCTAATCCCTTGGGCTAGCGACGCCTGTTACTGTTGTCTATTGAATCGGCTACATACGAAAATATTGGTCGATGGCTTTCAGTCTCGCTTGTTTGTTCTAAGCTGTGTGCTTAATGAGCAAAAAAACATTTGCAGATGAGCCAGTTAAACATGACCGTGTAGGCTGCATGTTAAAGGATCGTTAAAGCAT
Organism: Convolutriloba macropyga; assembly: GCF_964194025.1. Taxonomy (NCBI): domain Eukaryota; kingdom Metazoa; phylum Xenacoelomorpha; order Acoela; family Convolutidae; genus Convolutriloba; species Convolutriloba macropyga. The sequence continues at coordinate 73,445 of NW_027453507.1, read as the reverse complement.
GTGAAGATAGGAGCGTTGTTAACCATTGCGTTCAAGTGCGACTTACATTTAACAAATTAGATATAGAAGAATAAATAAAAAGTGAAATAAAGAAGGGAGCAGGAACGAAACACAGTAGTGGATGAAAAACAAGATTCACCATTTATGAGACAAAAAACAGGGGTCATTTCTGGCACCCATTCGGGCTCGAACCCATGCCCCTCGCTTCACAGCTACAGTTCGAATCTCTTGCACTACCGACGCCTGTTATTGTTGTCTATCCGTAGTGGCTACATATGAAAATTGGTTGATGGCTTTTTGTCTCGCTTGTTTTTGCTAAGCCGTACACTTTTTGAGCAAAGAAACATTTACAGATCAGGCACTTAAGCGTGGTCGTGTAGGCTGCATGTTAAAGGATCGTTAAAGCATGTGAAGATAGGAGCGTTGTTAACCATTGCGTTCAAGTGCGACTTACATTTAACAAATTAGATATAGAAGAATAAATAAGAAGGGAAAAAAAGAGGGAGCAGGAACGAAACAGTAGTGGATGAAAAACAAGATTCACCATTTATGAGACAAAAAACAAAGGCCATTCTTTGCACCGCCTCAGTCTCGAACCCATGCCCCTCGCTTCACAGCTACAGTTCGAATCCCTTGCACTACCGACGCCTGTTATTGTTGTCTATCCGTAGTGGCTACATACGAAAATTGGTTGATGGCTTTTTGTCTCGCTTGTTTTTGCTAAGCCGTACGCTTATTGAGCAAAGAAACATTTACAGATCAGGCACTTAAGCATGGTCGTGTAGGCTGCATGTTAAAGGATCGTTAAAGCATGTGAAGATAGGAGCGTTGTTAACCATTGCGTTCAAGTGCGACGTACATTTAATATATTAGATATAGAAGAATCGATAAGAAGGAAAATAAAGAAGGGAGCAAGAAGGAAACACAGTAGTGGATGAAAAACAAGATTCACCATTTTTCAGACAAAATACAAGGGCCATTTCTGGCACCCACTCGGTCTCGAACCCATGCCCCTCGATTCACAGCCACAGGTCTTATCCCTTGCACTACCGACGCCTGTTACTGCTGTCTACTGAATCGGCTAGATACAAAAAATATTAGTCGATGGCTTTATGTCTCGCTTGTTTTTTCTAAGCTGTGTGCTTAATGAGCAAAAAAAAAACATTTGAAGATCAGCCACTTAAGCATGGTCGTGTAGGCTGCATGTTATAGGATCGTTAAAGCATGTGAAGATAGGAGCGTTGTTAACCATTGCGTTCAAGTGCGACTTACATTTAACAAATTAGATATAGAAGAATAAATAAGAAGGGAAATAAAGAAGGGAGCAGGAACGAAACAGTAGTGGATGAAAAACAAGATTCACCATTTATGAGACAAAAAACAGAGACCACTCTTTGCACCAACTCAGTCTCGAACCCATGCCCCTCGCTTCACAGCTACAGTTCGAATCCCTTGCACTACCGACGCCTGTTATTGTTGTCTATCGGTAGTGGCTACATACGAAAATTGGTTGATGGCTTTTTGTCTCGCTTGTTTTTGCTAAGCCGTACGCTTATTGAGCAAAGAAACATTTACAGATCAGCCACTTAAGCATGGTCGTGTAGGCTGCATGTTAAAGGATCGTTAAAGCATGTGAAGATAGGAGCGTTGTTAACCATTGCGTTCAAGTGCGACTTTCATTTAATAAATTAGATATAGAAGAATAAATAGGAAGGGAAATAAAGAAGGGAGCAAGAACGAAACACAGTAGTGGATGAAAAACAAGATTCACTATTTATGACACAAAAAACAGAGGCCATTTCTGGCACCGACTCAGGCTTGAACCCATGCCCCTCGCTTCAAAGCCACAGGTCTAATCCCCTGCACTACCGACGCCTGTTACTGCTGTCTATTGAATCGGCTACATACAAAAAATATTGGTCGATGGCTTTCAGTCTCGCTTGTTTTTTCTAAGCTGTGTGCTTAATGAGCAAAAAAACAATTGAAGATCAGTCACTTAAGCATGGTCGTGTAGGCTGCATGTTAAAGGATCGTTAAAGCATTTGAAGATAGGATCGTTGTTAACCGTTGCGTTCAAGTGCGACGTACTTTTAATATATTAGATATAGAAGAATCGATAAGAAGGAAAATAAAGAAGGGAGCAAGAAGGAAACACAGTAGTGGATGAAAAACAAGATTAACCATTTTTGAGACAAAAAACAAGGGCCATTTCTGGCACCCACTCGGGCTCGAACCCATTCCTCTCACTTCACAGCCGCAGGTCTAATCCCTTGCACTACCGACGCCTGTTACTGCTCTCTAATGAATCGGCTACATACAAAAATATTGGTCGATGGCTTTCAGTCTCGCTTGTTTTTTCTAAGCTGTGTGCTTAATGAGCAAAAAAACATTTGAAGATCAGTCACTTAAGCATGGCCGTGTAGGCTGCATGTTGAAGGATCGTTAAAGCGTGTGAAGATAGGAGCGTTGTTAACCATTGCGTTCAAGTGCGACCTACAATTAACAAATTAGATATAGAAGAATAAATAAGAAGGGAAATAAAGAAGGGAGCAGGAACGAAACACAGTAGTGGGTGAAAAACAAGATTCACCATTTTTGAGACAAAAAACAAGGGCCATTTCTGGCACCCACTCGGGCTCGAACACATTCCCATCACTTCACAGCCGCAGGTCTAATCCCTTGGGTTACCGACGCCTGTTACTGCTGTCTATTGAATCGGCTACATACAAAAAATATTGGTCGATGGCTTTCAGTCTTGCTTGTTTTTTCTAAGCTGTGTGCTTAATGAGCAAAAAAAAAGAATTGAAGATCAGTCACTTAAGCATGGTCGTGTAGTTTGCATGTTAAAGAATCGTTAAATCATGTGAAGATAGGAGCGTTGTTAACCGTTGCGTTCAAGTGCGACGTACATTTAATATATTAGATATAAAAGAATCGATAAGAAGGAAAATAAAGAAGGGAGCAAGAAGGAAACACAGTAGTGGATGAAAAACAAGATTCACCATTTTTGAGACAAAAAACAAGGGCCATTTCTGGCACCAACTCGGGCTCGAACCTAATCCCTTCGGCTACCGCCGCCTGTTACTGCTGTCTATTGAATCGGCTACATACAAAAAATATTGGTCGATGGCTTTCAGTCTCGCTTGTTTTTTCTGAGCTTTGTGCTTAATGAGCAAAAAAAAATTTGAAGATCAGTCACTTAAGCATGGCCGTGTAGGCTGCATGTTAAAGGATCGTTAAAGCATGTGAAGATAGGAGCGTTGTTAACCATTGCGTTCAAGTGCGACCTACATTTAACAAATTAGATATAGAAGAATAAATAAGAAGGGAAATAAAGAAGGGAGCAGGAACGAAACACAGTAGTGGATGAAAAACAAGATTCACCATTTATGAGACAAAAAACAGATGCCATTCTTTGCACCGATTCAGTCTCGAACCCATGCCCCTCGCTTCACAGCTACAGTTCGAATCCCTTGCACTACCGACGCCTGTTATTGTTGTCTATCCGTAGTGGCTACATACGAAAATTGGTTGATGGCTTTTTGTCTCGCTTGTTTTTGCTAAGCCGTAAACTTATTGAGCAAAGAAACATTTACAGATCAGGCACATAAGCATGGTCGTGTAGGCTGCATGTTAAAGGATCGTTAAAGCATGTGAAGATAGGAGCGTTGTTAACCATTGCGTTCAAGTGCGAATTTCATTTAATAAATTAGATATAGAAGAATAAATAGGAAGGGAAATAAAGAAGGGAGCAAGAACGAAACACAGTAGTGGATGAAAAACAAGATTCACTATTTATGACACAAAAAACAGAGGCCATTTCTGGCACCGACTCAGGCTCGAACCCATGCCCCTCGATTCACAGCCACAGTTCTAATCCCTTGCACTACCCACGCCTGTTATTGTTGTCTATCCATAGTGGCTACATACGAAAATTGGTCGATGGCTTTTTGTCTCGCTTGTTTTTGCTAAGCCGTATGCTTAATGAGCAAAAAGAACATTTACAGATCAGGCACTTAAGCATGGTCGTGTAGGCTGCATGTTAAATGATCGTTAAAGCATGTGAAGATAGGAGCGTTGTTAACCGTTGCGTTCAAGTATGATGTACATTTGTTAAATTAGATGTAGAATAATCGATAAGAAGGAAAACAATGAAGGGAGCAAGAAGGAAACACAGTAGTGGATGAAAAACAAGATTCACCATTTTTGAGACAAAAAACAAGGACCATTTCTGGCGCCCACTCGGGCTCGAACGCATTCCCCTCACTTCACAGCCGCAGGTCTAATCCCTTGGGCTACCGACGCCTGTTACTGCTGTCTATTGAATCGGCTACATACAACAAATATTGGTCGATGGCTTTCAGTCTCGCTTGTTTTTTCTAAGCTGTGTGCTTAATGAGCAAAAAAAAATTGAAGATCAGTCACTTAAGCATGGTCGTGTAGGCTGCATGTTAAAGGATCGTTAAAGCATGTGAAGATAGGAGCGTTGTTAACCGTTGCGTTCAAGTGCGACGTACATATAATATATTAGATATAGAAGAATCGATAAGAAGGAAAATAAAGAAGGGAGCAAGAAGGAAACACAGTAGTGGATGAAAAACAAGATTTACCATTTTTGAGACAAAAAACAAGGGCCATTTCTGGCACCCACTCGGGCTCGAACCCATTCCCCTCACTTCACAGCCGCAGGTCTAATCCCTTGGGATACCGACGCCTGTTACTGCTGTCTATTGAATCGGCTACACACAAAAATATTGGTCGATGGCTTTCAGTCTCGCTCGTTTTTTCTAAGCTGTGTGCTTAATGAGCAAAAAAATTTGAAGATCAGTCACTTAAGCATGGCCGTGTAGGCTGCATGTTAAAGGATCGCTAAAGCATGTGAAGATAGGAGCGTTGTTAACCATTGCGTTCAAGTGCGACTTACATTTAACAAACTAGATATAGAAGAATAATTAAGAAGGGAAATAAAGAAGGGAGCAGGAACGAAACACAGTAGTGGATGAAAAACAAGATTCAACATTTATGAGACAAAAAACAGAGGCCATTCTTTGCACCGATTCTGTCTCGAACACATGCCCCTCGCTTCACAGCTACAGTTCGAATCCCTTGCACTACCGACGCCTATTATTGTTGTCTATCCGTAGTGGCTACATACGAAAATTGGTTGATGGCTTTTTGTCTCGTTTGTTTTTGCTAAGCCGTACGCTTATTGAGCAAAGAAACATTTACAGATCAGGCACTTAAGCATGGTTGTATAGGCTGCATGTTTAAGGATCGTGAAAACATGTGAAGATAGGAGCCTTGTTAACCGTTGCGTTCAAGTGCGACGTACATTTTATAAATTAGATGTAGAATAATCGATAAGAAGGAAAACAAAGAAGGGAGCAAGAAGGAAACACAGTAGTGGATGAAAAACAAGATTCACCATTTTTGAGACAAAAAACAAGGACCATTTCTGGCGCCCACTCGGGCTCGAACGCATTCCCCTCACTTCACAGCCGCAGGTCTAATCCCTTGGGCTACCAACGCCTGTTACTGCTGTCTATTGAATCGGCTACATACAACAAATATTGGTCGATGGCTTTCAGTCTCGCTTGTTTTTTCTAAGCTGTGTGCTTAATGAGCAAAAAAAAAATTGAAGATCAGTCACTTAAGCATGGTCGTGTAGGCTGCATGTTAAAGGATCGTTAAAGCATGTGAAGATAGGAGCGTTGTTAACCGTTGCGTTCAAGTGCGACGTACATATAATATATTAGATATAGAAGAATCGATAAGAAGGAAAATAAAGAAGGGAGCAAGAAGGAAACACAGTAGTGGATGAAAAACAAGATTTACCATTTTTGAGACAAAAAACAAGGGCCATTTCTGGCACCCACTCGGGCTCGAACCCATTCCCCTCACTTCACAGCCGCAGGTCTATTCCCTTGGGATACCGACGCCTGTTACTGCTGTCTATTGAATCGGCTACACACAAAAATATTGGTCGATGGCTTTCAGTCTCGCTTGTTTTTTCTAAGCTGTGTGCTTAATGAGCAAAAAAAATTTGAAGATCAGTCACTTAAGCATGGCCGTGTAGGCTGCATGTTAAAGGATCGCTAAAGCATGTGAAGATAGGAGCGTTGTTAACCATTGCGTTCAAGTGCGACTTACATTTAACAAACTAGATATAGAAGAATAATTAAGAAGGGAAATAAAGAAGGGAGCAGGAACGAAACACAGTAGTGGATGAAAAACAAGATTCAACATTTATGAGACAAAAAACAGAGGCCATTCTTTGCACCGATTCTGTCTCGAACACATGCCCCTCGCTTCACAGCTACAGTTCGAATCCCTTGCACTACCGACGCCTATTATTGTTGTCTATCCGTAGTGGCTACATACGAAAATTGGTTGATGGCTTTTTGTCTCGTTTGTTTTTGCTAAGCCGTACGCTTATTGAGCAAAGAAACATTTACAGATCAGGCACTTAAGCATGGTTGTATAGGCTGCATGTTTAAGGATCGTGAAAACATGTGAAGATAGGAGCCTTGTTAACCGTTGCGTTCAAGTGCGACGTACATTTTATAAATTAGATGTAGAAGAATCGATAAGAAGGAAAACAAAGAAGGGAGCAAGAAGGAAACACAGTAGTGGATGAAAAACAAGATTCACCATTTTTGAGACAAAAAACAAGGGCCATTTCTGGCACCCACTCGGGCTCGAACGCATTCCCCTCACTTAACATCCGCAGGTCTAATCCCTTGGGCTACCGACGCCTGTTACTGCTGTCTATTGAATCGGCTACATACAACAAATATTGGTCGATGGCTTTCAGTCTCGCTTGTTTTTTCTAAGCTGTGTGCTTAATGAGCAAAAAAAAACAATTGAAGATCAGTCACTTAAGCATGGTCGTGTAGGCTGCATGTTAAAGGATCGTTAAAGCATGTGAAGATAGGAGCGGTGTTAACCGTTGCGTTCAAGTGCGACGTACATTTAATATATTAGATATAGAAGAATCGATAAGAAAGAAAGTAAAGAAGGGAGCAAGAAGGAAACACAGTAGTGGATGAAAAACAAGATTCACCATTTTTGAGACAAAAAACAAGGGCCATTTCTGGCACCCACTCGGGCTCGAACCCATTCCTCTCACTTCACAGCCGCAGGTCTAATCCCTTGGGATACCGACGCCTGTTACTGCTGTCTATTGAATCGGCTACATACAAAAAATATTGGTCGATGGCTTTCAGTCTCGCTTGTTTTTTCTAAGCTGTGTGCTTAATGAGCAAAAAAAAATTTGAAGATCAGTCACTTAAGCATGGCCGTGTAGGCTGCATGTTAAAGGATCGTTAAAGCATGTGAAGATAGGAGCGTTGTTAACCATTGCGTTCAAGTGCGACTTACATTTAACAAATTAGATATAGAAGAATAAATAAGAAGGGAAATAAAGAAGGGAGCAGGAACGAAACACAGTAGTGGATGAAAAACAAGATTCACCATTCATGAGACAAAAAACAGAGGCCATTCTTTGCACCGATTCAGTCTCGAACCCATGCCCCTCGCTTCACAGCTAAAGTTCGAATCCCTTGCACTACCGACGCCTGTTATTGTTGTCTATCCGTAGTGGCTACATACGAAAATTGGTTGATGGCTTTTTGTCTCGCTTGTTTTTGCTAAGCCGTACGCCTATTGAGCAAAGAAACATTTACAGATCAGGCACTTAAGCATGTTAAAGGATCGTTAAAGCATGTGGAAGATAGGAGCGTTGTTAACCATTGCGTTCAAGTGCGACTTTCATTTAATAAATTAGATGCTATCGCATTTCTTTTCATCTGGAAGTACTGGTTACGTGACTCTACTTGAAGTTACTGTGAACTTCGGGCGTTTATCGTGAACCGCGAAGCAGTTCGAGATATTAAGTCAGAATTTAAAGGTGACTTTTGCAGAGACACGTAACCAAGCTTAAGACACAAAACGCGCACGTTTTGAAATGACAAAAGTCTCCAGTGCCAGAAGTCAAAATGCTAGAAGTTGCTACTTAGCCAAAAGTTGACTTTCGTCATTCTAAAACGTGCGCGTTTCGTGTTTTAAGCATGGTTAAGTGACTCTGCAGAAGTCACTTCGAAATCCTGACTTAATATCTCGAACCGTTTCGTGGTTCTCGATAAACGCCAGAAGTTCTCAGTGACTTAGCAAATTCGCTAAATTCATTAATAATTGCGATGTTCTCCTTTATGAAGTTTCATTAAAAATATTCTCTGAAAATAATAAACTAACGTCACATTTTGTGAGTGGATGACTAGCGCTCACAATTTGTCGGACTATGTGCATATAGTGCATGGTTAAGTGACTCTGCAAATGTCAATTCTAAATTCTGACTTAATATCTCGAAACTCTTCGCGGTTCTCGATAAAGGCCAGAAATTTTAGTGACCTCAAGCAGAGTCACTTAACCATTACTTAAAATGCGAAACGTGCACAATTTAAAATTCCGAAAGTCTGCAGTGCTAGAAGTTAAAATGCCAGAAGTTCCAACTTAGCCAGAAGTTGACTTCCATTGACTTTCGTCATTTTAAAACGTGCGCGTTTCGTGTTTTAAGTAATCGTTAAGTGACTCTGCTTGACGGACGGATTGTTCTTTTGAGGAGTTAAATTAATTAGGTGTTTTGAGGAGTTAAATTAATTAGGGGTTCAGACGGATTGTTCTTTTGAGGAGTTAAATTAATTAGGTGTTTTGAGGAGTTAAATTAATTAGGTGTTTTGAGGAGTTAAATTAATTAGGTGTTCAGACGGATTGTTCTTTTGAGGAGTTAAATTAATTAGGTGTTAAATTAATTAGGTGTTTAATACTACGTTTCTTAACTTTTGGTATGAGCAATAATGGAAAAACCCTTATATTTCTGGTAGTAATGGCTGTGATTAATTGCTCTTAAATGCGAAACATTTATTGTGTACGTGTGTGTCTTTTTATGCAAATTCTTCGCGTTAACGTTTTGCGTTCTTCTTCAAAAATAATATTCGATTTCTCAGGTGACCTTTCTCTTCTTGATTTTTTAGTGGTTTCAAATGCTCGTACTCCAAAAAAAAAGTTTGTTGTTAAAAAAAGCAATTCTTAGAGACTCTATGACAAGTCTCTGATAGACGAGTGGGCAGTACCTCCATCGAGGTAATGAAATCAGACTCAGGAGGTGGGCTTTTAAAACTTACCATTGGCTGAGGTTTTTGCGGTTGGATGAAAATTTACCCAATTCCATTTTACACATTTTCATTTTACCCTACGCCATTTTACCCAATGCCATTTTACCCAATGCTATTTTAACCAATACCAACTTACCCAACGCTCTTTAATCTTTTCGTTCAATTGTCCGATTAAAGATTACCATTCGCTTTTACAAGGATGATTTAAATTTTTTGTGGACAATATAATTTCATATACAATTGTGATAGTTTAATATCGAGTCCCACAGGCAATTTATTTATATAGTCGGCTAATCCCATGTTCGGTTGTGAAAGTTCCATATCAAGTTCCACGGGCCAATAATATTATAGTCGGCTAAACAGTCGTTCTTGTTAATTTAGCAATAGGGTAAATTGGGTAAGTTGGCATCGGGTAAAAAGGCATTGGGCAAATTATACCAACACCTGTTTTCACACAAATAAAGACACCATTCTGAAGGCCACAGCTCCTGAATTAATTTCCGCCACCTGATAATCCAAAGCAATTTTTTCGACGTTTATGTCTAATAGGTTTTTGCATCGTATAGCCATGAGGGCGGGGGTTATAATGAAAAATTGCGAGGTGAAAAATGCGATGGGAAAATATTGATTTGCTCCTAATAATGATATGACGTTTAAAATGTCTAGCATTACCTCTTTTGAATTGTTGAGCAACAAAAATCATTTTGGTGAGAAATCGAAAATTATAACAGCAAAAAGTTTTTTCAGCTAAGAAATATCAAGTGGCACTAAGATATTCTTTTGAAATTAAACATCTTACAATTCAAAATTATATAAAAAGTGGTTAATTAAATTCAAATTTTTCCAGTGATAAACAAAGTTGTTAAGGTTTTTCAACAATTTCTGAGACCTAATTTTATAAAAACTGATGTCTGCAGTAATTAATTCATTCAAGGAAAAACCAAATGTACAAATATTGCTAAAGAAAACAAAATCAATTTGGTCTCATCTTGAAACTGTTTGAGTCTGCGCCTCAACCTGGGTGTAAATGAATTTAGCGAAGTTCCTAAAAAGTCCTTGAAACAATTGGAGCAAACCGTTGATACTCAGAGTTGAAAGCTGGTTAAAGGCTTAAAATATCATTAACAGTGAAGTGTTCAGAATTAGATCAAAATTTTCCTTGATTTCAAGGTTCCGACAAGACTTAGAACTTTAAAACAAAACATATACAATCTTTTTGAATACGCCTCGAATTTACATTTGAACAGAGACTGTTCTTTTTGCGGAATTAAATAATTTAATTGCTTTCTTTTTTTGGAGAATAGCTATATATTTAACCATCTAATAAATATTTATAACTACAAGCCCGGAATTCAAGAAACAAGAGGAGAAATATATGACCGGAAATACAAAGTCAATGATTTTCCCATTTGTCTGTTTTTGGATAATACTACGTATCTTAACTTTTGGTATGAACAATAATGGAAAACCCCTGATATTTCTGGTATTAATGGCAATGATTAATTGCTCTTAGATGCGAAACATTTATTGTATACGTGTGTGTCTTTTTATGCAAATTTTTTGCTAGACCGTTTTCCGTTTTTCTTCAAAAATAATGTTTGACTTCTCAGGTGACATTTTCACACACATCTTCTTTTTAGTGGTTTCAATTGCTCTCACTCCAAAAGAGAGTTTTTTGTTCTATTAAAGCCGAGTTTTAGAGACTCTATGGCAAGTCCCTGATAGACGAAAGGGCTATACATCCATCGAGGGAGTGAAATCAGACTCAAAAGGTGGGCTTTTGAAACCTACCATCGGCTGATGTTTTCGCAGTTGCATTAAAATTTACCTAATTTCTTTTTACCCAGTGCCATTTTACCCAACATGCAAATTTACCCAATACAAGCTTAACCAATGCTCTTTGATCTTTTCCTTCAATTATCCGCTTAACAATTAGCAGTCGCTATTACAGGGATGATTTAAAATATTTCTGGAAAATATAATCCCATATTCGGTTGCGATGGTTTCGTATCAAGTCCCACAGACCATTTAATTATATAGTCGGCTAATCCCATGTCTGGTTGTGACAGTTTCATATTAAATCCCACAGGCCATATAATTATATAGTCGGCTAATCCCATGTTCGGTTGTGACAGTTTCATGTCAAGTCCCACGGGCCATTAATTTTATAGTCGACTAAATAGTTGATCTGGTTAATTTAGCAGTAGGGTAAATTGGGTAAGTTGGCATTGGGTAAAATGGCATTGTGTAAAATGGAATTAGGCAACTTGTCCTGACACCTGTTTTCGCACCAATAAAGAAATATTTATCCAAGTCACAGCTCCTGAGTTAAATTGCGCCGCCTGTCGTTCGAGAGCAATTTATCCGACGTTTATGTTTAATAGGTTATTGCTTAGTATAGCGCTGCGGGCGAGGGGGGTTAAAGAAAAAATAATGATTTCCTCCTTATAATGTTATGACGTTTAAAATGTCTGGCCTTACCTATTTGGAATTGTTGAGCAGCAAAAATCATTTTGGTTGAAATCAAAAATTATAACATCAAAAATTGTTTTCAGCTAATAAAGATCAAGAGGCACTAAGATATTCTTTTGCAATTAAACATCTTATAATTAAAAATTATATAAAAAGTGGGTAATTATATTCAAATTATTCCAGTGATAAACAATGTTTTCGACGTTTTTCACCAATTGCTGAGACCTAATTTCATAAAAACTGATGTTTGCAGTATTTAATTGATCTAGGTTAATAAAGGAAAAATTAAGCGCTCTAAGATTGTTTAAGCTACCAGTGGTACCAGAAGACAGTCCAGAACATGGCACTGGATGATATAGGACTGGGAATCACAATGTGCGAGATGGCAAGAGCGTCTTCAGGTGACCTTGTAATGTTCAATAGAGCTGGAAAATGTTTCAACGGCCGCAACTATGTCCAGAACCAGTTGGAACGTCACTTGAGGCTACAGAAGCGGTGGATATCTAACCAATTGAAGTTTATGACTTATTTTGAAACTTGTGTCAACCACAGAAATGGAATAATGTCGGGTACTCCCATTGACGACCTGCTGTCTGGTATCTGTTTTATATTCCCCGTTGAAACGTTCCCCTTTTCATTAGAAATCGGCGTTAACAAGCATTGCACTTTCTTCGTAGGCGTCGAGTCCGTATTCTCTGAAATTTTGTACCTAGGAATCCTGGGTTAGTAACATTTTCTTATATCAATGAAAACTGTTAATTTTGTTTTTTTTATACAAAAACCAAAACTCCTACTTGGCAATATCTAAATTTAATGTTTGTTTTTAGGGTTTTTCATTAAAAAAATTGGCCATTGCTGTCTTTATTCATTCGTAACTGTTCATTTATTACCTCTAACTCTCAATAACAAAGAGTTTATAAGAACCTAAGTGAGCCGTCGCTGTTCAGAGGAGACAGTAAACAACTGCCTGAAATAATGTGCAAGTTTTCCTAATTTCTATCAGCCCAGATTTCAGGAGATTTTTAGGTCTAAAATAACTAGATGATAAACGTAATGATGTAACTCAGCTAAACAAAAGAGAGCTTTTAATATCTTCAAGCATCACGTTCTTCTATTATTCGATTGAAAATATCCAAATTGAATTTTCTTGAATTACCCTCAAACAAAACTTCTATCGGCTATTTTTGTCTTTCTTAATGCATTTTTGCCACTTAGCATTTTTTAGTCACCTTGATTTTATTTTGTCCTCGCAAGAATTGGGCATACGTGTTTACAATCGAAGGCAATAAGTAACAGTGAAAACTTGTATTTTTTGCGCCATTTAAGCTGAAAACTGTACGTGAATAAGCGCACGTTCTGCAAAAAACTGAAGACGCCTAGAATATGGAATGAAAATAAATTTTGTGAAGACTTTTCCACTGAAAAAAAAATTTCGATCTTTTCCCTTTGCGCCCCCAGCTTAGTGGGCGCATATTATTTCCACCCCCTCCAGACGCACCTGCCACATTTTACATGATGATTCACTATCTAATGCCACGTACCGTGTAGCGGGGGAACGCATAACGCACTCGGGGGGGCACAAATGGAAAAGGTCCAAAAAGTTGTTCAAATTGCAATAAAGTTGTTTGTTGAGATTTTTCAATTTATTTTTTCTGACGTATCCAGATTTGCATGAACAGGTTATTTAAGGGTTTGCAAATGCGTCAAATCAGATTCTTCAAGTGATTTTTTAATTGCTCTCAAAAACATTTTAATAGTTGTAAACTTTTTATTCTCACAAAGTTTTTCGACAAAATTTTCAAACTTTTTCAAGTTTTTTGAAAATTTTGTCAGTTCTTAGGTTTCTCCGACTTCAAGAGCCGCGAAACGTCCTCTAGAGTTTTGCAATAGGTTGTTGTGCAGTTTCTAAATGTAATTGAATGTTTCTCAAGATTTCAACACCATTAATTTTAGTATTTTTTTTACAAAACTTTTTTTGATACTTATTGTCATTATTCAGGTTTTTCAACCTAACAGAAAATCTCAGTTAGGTTTTGAAATTAAAATATTGGAAAATAATTTGATTATAGGACACTGCATCATTCTAGATGTAATGGAATGCTTTTCAAGATTTTAGTATCAGCAATTTTTTAAAATTATTAGCAATTTTTTCAAGTTTTTAAATTTTTTTGGGCTTTTTTATCATTTTTTCCGACAACAGGGTCCTAGCAACCTCCTCCAAGTTTTGATGATAAGCTGTGGCCTTGTTTTTAGAGTTAATGGAACGGTTATCAATATTTCAATGACTCCAACTTTAAATTTTTGATAAAGTTTACTTTTTTCAAATCTTTTAAAATTTTATTATCATGTTCCAAGTTTAAAGATCTTTATGAGCCAGTGAAACTATTTAAAGCTTGAAATAGGGATACTGGATAATCTCTTAAGACAATGAAGTGGTTTTAAATATTTTAATATCTTGAACTTTATCAAGATTTTGTTAAAATTGGCGATTGTTTTCCGAATTTTTGAATATTTTTGTACTTTTCTGAGTTTAACGATCATTACTGGCCAACGAAGCTTTTCAATTCTTGTAGATGGGTTACTTGACATAACTCCAGAGACAAAGTAGTTTTGAACGTTTTCACTGCAAAATCTGGTAGCTTTTTTTCAAATTTTTGCAATAGTTTGCAAATTTTCAAAATATCAGTTTCTATTTGATTTATTTACTAACAAGGATAGAAAACTAAAAGTTGAAGAGTCGAATCAAACTAAAGCTAGCCTCACTAAACCGCCTCTTGCTACTGACGAAGCCAACCGTTCGCCGGTCGTTTGAGATCAATTCGCCCGATGTTAGTTGGTTATGTTTTCAGGTGCTTTTATTTTGACGACCATAAAGGTTTCCCAACTGAAGCAGCATCTTAAGCATGAGACTTTTTGGGTGTTTTCAATCATTTGTAAGATGCGCAATAAAAACAACTTTTTGAGCTCTTGAGTCCAAAAAATTCCAATTGTTTTCTTAGCGGCGAAACCATTGCCTGGCGTACAAATTGCCGTGAAAGAACAGCTTACTGGTAAATTCCAACGTGCTGAGAATTTTTTCTGCAGACGCTACACAACTTTTTTTCTATAAACGCTTAGTCATTTTAATCAAAACGGTTGGGGTGTTGAGCATTTAAAAGCTTGTTTAGTTTGTCCTCCTAATATGTTTTACTATACTGCAGTTTGGAGCTTATTTAAGCTGAAATTTGTTTTAAAAAATAGACTGTGGATTTAATTTCTTTGTTTTAAGTTTCCGTAAAAAACACTTGTTTTCTGTCAAAAGTTCGCGTTTGCTGCTGGTGAATTTATATAGTAAACAAATGTGCACTTAATAACATTGAAAATTGGGGACTTCTCTTGAAATACATTGAAATAGCCGGGAACAGCACATCTTTAAATTTTAAATGCTCTGTTCTTTTGCAAAATTTTTGCTTGACTGTTTTGAATTTTCAAGTAATTTTTATGGTTTTTTTTCCAAATTAAATTTTTTTAGAGGTTATGGTTATTTATAACTACGGCTTTTTGAAGCTCCGCTTAATGATATTAGTTACGTCTCCCGACTGAAATAGGCTGCAATAGTCTTGCGCCCCCACTAGTCGTTCGAGAGCAATTCTTCCAACGGTTGTCGATTATGTTTGTATTCTTTTTCTGTATATATTTTCTTCTCCGGTCTGAATAAATTTTCATTACATTTACTCATGTTGAGGTTTTCTTTTTTTATTAATATATGATAACGTACGTAAATGTTTAATTGGCTATTTTTTTCTGAATTGGCTATTTTTTTCTGATTTTTGCTCTCGTCTTTTCTGAGTTTTTATTGTTTGTTTGTCGTGTGATTATTCACGCACCATTTTAAAAAATGGCAAATGTACGGAATCATTCAAAATTTTGCACAAATGATATAAAAAATGAACGTTTATATAAACAATAACTTTTGAAAATTTTTTTTACAGCAAAATAATGTCGAATTTCTACTATTTATTTACAGCAATATGTCGAATTTCTACTATTCAATCACATCCCGTCAGCAACATTAGTTTTGAGATTCTTGTTAAAATCCATGTTATATCTGATTATCCGATTACTAATTCTTGTTACTAAGATTCATGATAACCTACTTGTTACTAATTAAGTGAAACAAATCTGGCTTCTAAAATTCTTGATAGTTTACGTCTGGTTGCTGAGATTTCTTTGTAATATCTTTGTTATATCTAGTTACTAAAGTCTGTTAACCAAGATTATTGGTAATATTCTTGGTGTATTTGGTTACTTTAGTCTGGTTCCGGAGTAAGGTTTCAGAGTAAATCAGTACTGAATCATGGAATTTCAATTCTGTATTTTAACACTGGCCATATTATGATCATGTCACTTTTTACTCTGCGCAGACAAAAAATCAGAATAAAAAAATCGGATGTCTGAAGATACACTGATCATGATCAAATCTAATTCTTGAGTTCTTATGATCAGCCTAAATTTTAATACTGTAAAAACTCTGGTCAGAAAAGAAAATACTGCTTTTTTTGATATATACCTCCGTACACGATTCTTACTAATCATTCAAAGTAAAAATTGGTATATGGAATTTTGGAAACGATACTCATGATATCAATGAAATCTTAATAAAAAATATTGAGGCCTTAAATAAAATAGAAGGAACCTTAAAATTTTCGAAATGTCAATTTGCCCCAATGATTGCTTGATTTGTGAAAAACTTAGAAGTCCAAAGTCAGAGATAATAATTAATTGCTCTTGGACGAAGTTCATAGCAATTATTGTCTACGAGTGTGTCTTTTTTATGCAAAATTTTTGCTTGACAATTTTGACTTTTCGAGTGACTTTTACGCCCTTGACATTTTGCGTTTCGCGTGATCTAAAATTCTCCGAAACTGGTGCTATTTTTCACTTTAAATTTTAATAGTGGCATATGTTAACCTCTATTTGAAGCCCACTATTGAACTTCTTAGTCCCATTTAGGCTCCCCCCTCCCCCGACTGAAGCAGGCTGCAATTGAGGTTCTACTTCTTTTCACCCCGATTCATTTAACCCCGAATAGTTTAACCCCGTATCTTTTAACCCCTCTATCATTGAACCCCTATATCATTTCACCCCTCCATCATTTCATACCGCCAATTAGCAGTCGACATTAAAGGCATATTTTGTCATAATTAAGTAGATAACTTAATCCCATGCTCGGTTGTGATAGTTTCATATCAAATCCCACGGGCCGCTAATGCATGGCCATGGCCCGCGAGGCATGTCCAAATGACTATATTGCTAATTAAATAGTCCTTATTTTACAAAAGATCAAAATCGGAGTGAAATAATAGAGGAATTAAATGATAGAGGGGTTAAATGATGGAGTGGTGAAAAAATCGGGGTTAAATGATAGGGGGGTTAAATAAATAGGGGTGAAAAAGCGGGACACCGCAATTGATTAGAGCTCCCACTAGTCGTTCGAGAGCAATTCTTTCGACATTTAGTCGGTTATGTTTATATTAGTCGTTGAAGTTTCTGGGGGAAAGAAAACAGATTCTGCTATAAGACTATTTGAAAGAAGCTTTGCAGTTAGAAGATACTATTACTGTTATTGTCTCTGACCATGGAAATGGAATGGCTGATTTGGTGTTGAACCAATTCCCATTTGGTCACATTCAGAGATTCCACCCGTTTTTAATTGTTATCCCACCCGCAAATTGGACACATTACTTCACGCGGGAAGAGATGGACAATCTAAAGGTAACTCGGAATTAGACCTCGACTAAGGAAAAGGCCCGAAAAATCTCACCTTTTTGGCATATTGATTTAATTCAAACATCTGATTTGATTTAACATTGGTTAAAGCCGCGCACTGCTAAGATATAAGCGAGGAGATACTCTTTCCAACCCGTGTCGAAATTACCCCCCTGATTATCCCCCAAACTGATTTAAGAGTAGGGGGTAACTGTCTATGGGGGGTAAATTTATACAAGATTAGGGGAAACGCGATGCTTAGATATAAGTGAGGACCCGTACTTAACGCCAAGTCAATATCAGTACTGGGCAAGTCTAATTTCAAATCTAGATATCAGTACTGATTCAGAGCTATGATCATAACACATTTAAGACTTGTCAGACTTGGCAAGTCTAAATACAAGTGCGAAAATAAAGTTCCGTACGGGGATCGAACCCACGTCTTTGTCCTTCTTACTGCGCCACCGTAACAGTTAAAGTAATGTCTTTTGCGCTGTTCTAATACGCTTGAAAGAAGCAAATTTCACGTGAGAAAACGAGCAAATTATATTACATGGGAGACTTGCATTTACAATTGCCCAGTACTGATTAACACTTGGAGTTCGGTACGGGGAGACACTGTTTCGATTATTAGATTAGTATGTCATTATAAGAAGATGATTGTGTGACTGTATTTTACTTTTTTGGACTCATGTTCCATATCAGTTAATTTGACTGTCGTCAGGAACGCCGCATGATGTGTAACCCAAGTGGCAAAATTTTGAATAAAAAAATGTGGCAACATTTTGAATAGAAAATTATTTGCAGTGGCAAAAATTTTGAATAAAAAGGGGTAAAATTTTGAATAATGTAACAAAATTTTAATAAAGAATTGTTTGCAGTGGCAAAATTTTGAATAAAAAGTGGCAGCAAAATTTTGAACTTTTTATTCAAAAGTGGCAAAATTTTGAATACAAAATTATTTGCAGAAGGTTATATTAATATGAAAGAAGAGAAAGAGAAACTTGCTTCCCAAAGAAAAATTACTATCGTTAATAGTTGCCATATATTGAGACTTAGTGACCATAGCAAGGTAACCAAACGGATATTTTTATAAACATTTGGTCGTTTGATCAACCCGGGTCTAAGTTTGGACTAAGTTTGCTCAACCCTGGTTATGCTGAGAAAAAGTAGCCATATACAATTTTTTGTAAGCAATTGAATCGCGAAAAATTTCTTGTCTCGATCAAAAGTTTTGCCAAGGTGAGATTGACACGGTATTTGTGGTTGAGCGAGGTTTTTCCACAGTCGAGGTTTAAACTAGATAAATCAAAGGCGTCTAGTCACAATGCGGGAGCTGCATTTCCTCGTCTCAAAGTTCACGATGCCTGACAGGAGAGATGAGAATGGTAAGTTACCCAATCTTTTAACTGTTCTACTCTTCGAACCCTTAGTTGATGAAATTTAAAGATTTTTTGATGAGCTTGGTTTACTGAATAATCTTTGACTGGTTAAAAAAATGTTAAAGAGTATATTTGAAAAACTTTACTGCTAACACAATTAGATTTATGCCAAATATTAATAAATTAGCTCTAAGTACGTCACTAAAATCAGCAATGTGTGCAAATAAAGTTTTCGTTTTAACGGCATTTCTTTGAACGCACGTCTATTTCTGACTGTCCGAATTCTTCGAGCTTAGCTATTGTAAAGATAAAGACAAAATATTGAAAAAAACACAAGAAGACAAAAATTTCAAGCTATTAGAATTAAAGACTCTTAACAGTCCCCTAAACAAAATTTGTTGACTACACACTAAAAAAACTTCAGGTAAATTTACCTGAATCGGGTTCAGGTATTCGGAAGTTCAGGTGAAATTCAGGTGTAAAAGCGCCTGAACCACACCTGAATTGTAGTTCAGGTAAATTTTATTCAAGTAAATTTTATTCTGAATTATAGTTCAGGTAAATTTAAAGAGTTCGGGTGAGTTTACCTGAAAATAGTTTTTGATTGCATTCAGCAAAGAAACGACAAAAAAATCCTCGCATAAATCTTGATTAAAACACAACAAAAATCACGTTTTAGTAGACAGATTTATTAAGCAATGTCGTGGCGTCGTTTTTCAAGTTTGGCAAAGCTGCGTTTAAATTTAACATAAAGTTTTCCCAATCTTCAGTCATACTGTTGTTTCTAGTTCAAACAATAGTTTCCTAAACCAATAGGGGTCTCTGAGGTGAACACCAATAGTGAAGTTTCAGAATAATGGTTTTAAGAAATAAATAATTTTCAATAAATTTGATAAACAGCTCTTGAAATAATTTGAGCAAACGCCATTAATTCTCCTATCTTACTGTATTGGATGAAATTAACAATAATTAAAATTTACGGCAAAATGTATTTGAAAAATATAATACCATAATTATCTCAAATGTATGAAACAATATGCAAACTGCTGCTTTCCATCGAAAAGCAATAATTTCCGTTATTTCCGTTTATTTTTGAGGAACTGCTCAATCTACAAAAACTCTTGCACGCTATCTACAACAAAAGGTATAGGTACTTATTCTGTTTTCATGTATTTTCATGAAAATAACATAGCATATTAAATTTCTTGGCATCGAATCGAAACATCACCACATTTAAAACTAAGGCATATATAGTCTGCTCTATATATACGCAGACAAGTTAGCAAAATTTAGCTTTCCAGATAGCGGTGAAAAGTCCAGGGTCAAATGCAATGAACTACATAAGATTACTCAATCATCATAAACAGGAGCACAAATATAGGCTAACGCGAATATCAAATAGGTACTAGTATTTGATGTATGATGCGTGTACAACATTTCCCCTCTGGAGAAAAAGTTAATGACAATAAAAATTTAAAATAATTTTTAAAACAAAATTTAAAGTATTTAAAGTGAGAGTTCGGAGTGAATTTAGAGAGAAATTTGTTTCAAATTTTTAAGCAATTGATGACAAAAATGTTAAGTAAAGTAAATGTTTACTCGACGAGCCTGTGTTTCACTAGTTTTGTAATGCTATGAAATTATCTACGCAAATAACACTATGCAAATTTAACTATATTTGTAGAGTTGATAATGTTCATAAGAGAAGGGTGGGGAATTGTTTAACCCAATCACCGGGTGACAATTTTGTGTGTTTTTCAAACGGTTATGCTAATGTGTTGTTTTTCAACTAAAATTTACTTTGTTGTTCAGCAGTGATATTTTTCATTAGAAGAAAGTGCCCTCTAGTGTGTCATGTTGTTCTGGTTCCACCTATCGGTTCAATCTTTGACATATTCAAAGTTTTCTCTCCCGGTGTGACTGAATAAGTGCTTCGGCTCCCGGGAGCTGTTCTTCCAAATTGGCTCTGAATAAGTTGCGGGGACGCGATAGTCTCGTCGAGGTTTGAGACTCCGGTTATCTCTGATTCAATTACCGACATTGTTGACTAAACAATCTGCTATTATGAAGTACTTCTACACACTCGATCAAAGTAATTTTTTGTTGAAATTGGCAGCAAGTTTGTTCAAATGATGTGAAATGTGATCTATGCTTGATCACGAGCTCTGTTAGAACGCGATGGTCAGTGGTTCGGGCTGACACTGTTTCTGCATTTATTGTCAAAGACGAGATTAGGTTGGACTGGTTGCTTTGCTTCGCTGATTGATATTGAATACTTAGTTCAATGGTTTTCGAGATTTGAAGAGCACGTTCGTGTGGTATTCTTCTTGAAGAAGTTAACGCTGTAACATCCCTTTTTCATGCTAAAAATAGGAGTCTTTTTAGTTTTTTTCTAAGTGGCTCAGGTTGCTATTTTCATCAAATTCTGTAATGGCGCCGCAAAAATTTGTCTATTATCTCATAGTTTCCTTGTTTTGGGCTCCGCATGGCGAATCTGTCCAGAACAAAAATTCGTTGTTTGACGAATGTTTTTTTTTCAATGGTTTTTCACTTCTATGCTTATGATTTTCTTATGCGTATCTTGTTTTTTGAAATGCTTTCCACCTTCTTTACAAATAAGAGTTTGTTTAGAGTTTGTTTCTGATCTGGCATTTTCAAGGTATACTGCCGCACAAATGATCTCGTCCATAGTTTGTTGTTCGTAAATGGGTTCTGCGGGGGTTGAACCGATGTTGACAGTGGTCCGGGAAGGATAGATAGAACAATTTTCATTTGCAAATAACGCAATTTTTTTGTATGACCTCGATTTTTCGCATGGCGTTGGAAATTTTGGTCATTTTTTCCCGAAATGTTTCTTAGCTTAATTGTTGTGATGAACTTATTAAATAGACAAAGGAGAAGACAGTCGAGGTGAGCAGTTGACCGAAAAGCGTCTAAAAACTGAACACTAAATTGCTCATTTTCTGCGTCGAAAATTCTGAATTCTCTTAAACACAGGCCAGTTATTCAACAAAAATTAAAGAAAACCGGTGTTTATTATCAACTTATACTTGCAATATGAGTTCAGAGGAAACTAGCAACAAGGACCAAGCCGTGGCCAGTATACAAGACGAGGGATTACGCATGTTTTTGATGGAACTGGATCAGAGAGTTGGTGAAAATCAGCATGCAACCCGGAATCAATTGCAAGAAATCTATTCAATGCTGGGGGAAATCAACGTCTGACTCAGGGCCACTGAACGCTATATATCGAAGGACTGCTTGGTTATGAAGAACCCTTCATTTGACCCCTGAGAACAGCAAAAACTGTTAGATAACCTACTAGACTTCTTCAAAAACTTTTTAAACATAAATTTTATATCGGAAGACCTCCTTAAAGCCTATCATATTTTGCCACGTGCATCTATGCCTGCGAATCCTAAAGAACCTGTAATCGTTAAATTTGTGTACTTTGTGACAGGGATGCCATTTATGCCGCCTCTAAGAAAAAATCATTTAAGAACAACTCGAAAAATCCATTGAACGGCAAAAATATTTATGTGAACGAACGTTTACCTATTTTTGAAATGGATTTAAAACATGCCGCTGATAAGCTTGGGTATCTGACTGTTATAAAAAATTGTGTTATAAATGCGGTTTGTTTAGGCAATGATAGGAACACAAAGTATGCTGCTACTAACAATTTCTCGGACTCAAAAAATCTGTATAATCCCATCTTTCGCGATCCTAAATCAGATCTTCCTAACACTAAGGCCCGTGCTAGTACTAATTTCAAACGTGCTTTCATTGCACTAAAAGATGATGAAAAAGCTGAAGCTATATTTAATTCTTTGTCGCCTGATCAGAAAAAGCTTTTCTGGAAAAAACTAATGCTCAAACTTCCAGTATATATTGATGCTGTCTCAATAAATATAAAGTAACTCTTGTGTTGCATGAGCTGTTATATTTAAATTTATTCTTCATGTATTATAGCAGCTTGTGACTTAAAGCAATTAATTTGCCTCTTTTAATTTTTTCGTGTTTATGTTCAAATTTCTCAAGAGCATTTCTGAGGTATAAGGTAGGGGTTAAGATACGAGAATGCCTTCGTTCAATTTAAATGAAGGTAATGAATACAAAACATGAGTCTATGTAATTATAATTCTAAAACTAAATGAGAGATGAGAGTCGATTTTCCCACTCTCATCTGGGAGTGATGCCTTCTCTTCACTCCTCCATTTACTCTTATTTCTTTTTTTCACATTTTTTCTTTCTGTTAACTGGCTAGACAACAAACTAAAAAAAGTTGGTGGTAGGACAGTATGTGATCAGAGATGACTTTCCTTCTCTGGTTACATCAAGAACCATTTAAAGTAGATATTAAAAAAACAACAACTGACGCTCTGTATAACTGAAATGCAAGATCTGACATCTGAAAGAAGTAGCGTATTGCTACAAAACTTAAAGTCAGCGAGTAAGAATCTGGATGAGTTTAGAGTTGTTCTGAAAGAAGAAATAACCCTGGAAAAATTGTTGCAATTGTTCTGACCGAAACATGTTTGAAAGATAATTCACCGGCAAACGTCTATAAACTTGATGGTTTCAATTCGCCAATAATGCGCAATCAAGCCCGCAGAGGAGGCGGAGTTTCAATTTGTGTAAAAGACGGGCTAAAATTTAGGGTTGTCAAAAAAGTGCCGAAGACCTTTTGCAAATATTAACCTTGCAAATTCAAACGAACCAAAAAGATATTCTGAATAACACAGCTCTCTATAAGTCACCACAAATGCCTCATAACATGTTCCTTAACAAACTTACTGGTCACTTAACAGCTCTGGGATACCTGAGTGGGAATAACTTGTTATGTGGGGAACTTAAATTAAATATGCTTTTGCGTACGAATGAATCAACGAGTTTGAAATATTTATTGGAGGCATTTGGTCTGACAAACACAAATAATATCTATCCTGCAAGAACTACAGGTAACACGCCGAGATGCCTAGACGTGTTTTATTTGGATTTTGAGTGCAACACACATATCCAGGATTACAATGTTAGTGACCACAGTTTCGTTAAGTTGAAAATGCCCACCTCCTTAACAATGAATACAGAAAACGGTTTCAGAAGACGAAACTGGAAGAAACTTGAGCGGGAGGACTTCAAACTGTTTTTCAACTACAATCTAAACATTGCGCTTAATGATCAAAAACAGAATTTTCACCTCATGCTTTGTTTTGTTCAACTCAGTTTTAGAAATTACACTCGACACTTTCCTAACCCTCAAATTCAACAAAGCTAACATAAAACATAGAGATAGGATTGACAATTATGTAATGAAAGCAACAAACTTGAAACAACAGTTCTGGCTATGGTACAAAAACGAACCCACCCTCACTAACTTTTGGAATTGGAAAAGAGAAAAACACAAGTCAAAGCTATGATAAAACATAAAAAGCAAGAATTCTCTAAACACAAAATTCTCATTAGCTATGAGAAAAAACCACGAGAATTTTACTAAACCTTAAAACTGTTGAAGAAGGATTGCCATGAATCAAAAGTTTTTATCGATGAATACCCAACACCAGCAAAGTTCAATACCTTCTTCGTAAAAGTCGGACAAAAACCGAAATCCAATACTAACCTTATTCCAGCTGAAGCTGTTGCAAATGTGACAACGACCTCAAATACTTTTTATGTAAAGCCCTTTGAGGTTCAAGATGTTTTTGATTAAATTTTGTCTTTAAAACCCAAGCGCTCTACGGATAACTATGAAATGTCAAATTGGTTCCTGAAATTTATCAACCCAGTGGTGGTTCTTATCTCTATATTCTATTCAGCAGAAATTTGGAAGAAAAAAACTGTCCAGCTTTTTTAAAGATAGCTAAGGTAATACCACTACACAAAAATGGAGTCAAGAACAAAGAAACTATTTACCGACCTATTGCACTGACTCCAGTGCTGTCTAAAATATTTGAAAAGCTTTTAGAAAGGAACATCACAGACTTTTCAAAAAAAATTTTAATATACTCAGTGTTGAACATTATGGCTTCCAGGAGAAAAAAGCACAGTTGATGCAATTTTAAAACTGGTAGAAAGCATAAGACTGTCTCCAAACTTCCAAGCAACTTTCTTCGACTTAGATAAAGCATTTGACACCGTAGACCATAAAATTTTGATTCATAAGCTTGAAAAACTAGGCTTCCGTGTCCCAATAAACTGAATTCTTACTTCATACCTAACTGGTTGAGAACAATATGTTGAGTTCAACCAATTCACATCTAGTTGTTTACCAGTTATTTGTGGAGTACCTCAGGGGTCTGTTTTAGGACCACTGTTCTTTTTAATCTACAGTAATGACCTTCCCACTTTGCAAACTAAAAATCAGATAGTTTTGTTTGCCGACGATTCGGCTCTCAGAGCTAAACTAGGCGCTGACACGGCAGAAGATTTTGAAAAATATCAAACTGGGTGACTCTAAACAGTCTTTCCCTATTTTGGCAAGCCAGCGGGCGCCAATCAGGCTTCGCAGCTTGTTCCAAATTGTCATGTAGTGACTTCGGCAACGTATTTGGGTCTCGAAATAGACCACAAGTTGAGTTTCAAGGAGCATGCCAATCAATTGCTGAAAAAAAACTGCCAAAAATGTTCCGTTGCTGTATCAACTCAAAAAGTTTTTGCCTTCTTCGGCATTGTTTAGAGCATATAAATCCTTTATTCAGCCAATGTATCAGTATGGCATACTGGTGTACGGTACTGCTTACAAAAAAGTATTGGAAAAAATTAAAAATCAACAGAAACTGTTGATCCGAATTATTTTTTTTAAAAAAAAGAAAGTTCGAATCGACACTCAAATTGCGATCAAAATACAAAGTACCCGTAGTGAGGGATCTTCATGTCTACGAGCTTTTAAAGCTTCTGGCAGCTATTTTAAGACAAACCCATGCCCATCCAAAGGTAAATAGCTACATAAGCAACAAGGAAATGCACACACTTTTTGATCCGGAGAAAAGAAATAAACTTTTGAAAACTGAAATAAGACTTACAAAACAAAATAAAAAGTCCATCAAAGTTCGCGTCAGGATCCTCTGCAATGTTTTAGTGATGCATGACATAAGTGTATTAAAAAATATTCTACTACTTGGCAAAAAACAATTAGACTCGTATTTGCATTGTACTTGAGATGTCTACAAATATGAGAATCCGGAATTACTCGCTATATTTTGGTAACAGAAATGCTCTCAAAAAATGAGAACGGACATTAATAGCCTGATGGTGCTCTTTCAAACTGATAATAACTTACTGATTGTATGCTTATTCTGTCATTTGGTATCAGTTTGAGAACGAATTTATTATTATCCCAATGCTGACCTACCTTATTCTTTTGCGATTGACTGCGCCATGTTGTGGGCTACTCCTATCCCCCATTTCTGAACATCTGGTTTGCCTACTTATAATCTACATAGTAGGATAAAATAGAGGCAATGCAAAGAATCTTATGTATAATTGATTCGTCACAGAAACATGAGAGAGTGATGCTCTGGACAAAGGCGGAATGCAAATACAGGGCTACGCCAGCATCAAATACAGAATAGTGTTTGAGTTATGAAGTGTGTACCACAAGAAAAAGTGGATATTCATTGATTCGTTTTTGAGTTACTGTGAAAAATAGTATCGAACTTAATCACTTTGGATTTGGGGCAACTGCTTATGGCAGCCGAGAAATTCCCTGAATTTAAAAATAGTTAAACTCAAAAACAGCACGCCCCTGTGATTTAACAGTAAATCTTGTTTTTACGAAACCAACAATGATGACACCTCTTTGCAAAAAATTTTATTTTAAAATTTTTGAAGCACCGTAAAAGCGGATGAAACATATATGTATTAAAAATGTCAAATGTGTCATTGCTTTTACTCCATTAATCCCTGCCCTGCATTAAGGTATAATAACTTTAAGTGAGTTGTTTGAAGAAGGAAGGGAACACACGAAAGTTCGTTTGACTGACTGCAAGGGAAATGTTTTGTATTGTTACTTGAATTTTTTTGACAAAGTGACCCACGAGAAAATTCCCAGTTACCTGATAAATCATGTAACTTTACATGATTCTCTCTTTGATTTGCATAAAATTTCACAAAAAAGATCAACTCTTCCTACTAAAAGAAATTCGATTTTTTTTTGCTTAGAATCACATCAATTCACATTGGAAACGCACAAAAAAAATAATGTAAAAAACCTGGAAACATTTAGTGATTGCTGGATAGTTTTTGTTACACCGCCCCAGACGCACGTGCCATACTTTACATATTGATTTACTATATAATGACACGTGCTCTGTAACAGGGAGGTTCATATCAGGGGTTTTGCATTACGTACTGGGGATAACAAATGGAAAAGATCCAAGAATTGTTTACCCTTTACGTGAAAAATTTCTTGTGGGTTTTTTGTGGGTTTCTTGCACAAATTAATTGAGTATTTTGGGTTTTAGTTTGTGTGAATCACCAAAAGATCAAGAAATTAGGCCCGAAAGATTTTTGTAAAAGTACATGATTAATTATGTGATTTCGCATTTTCTAGTGTGTCATCCCAGATCCCTTGAAACCCGGAAATTGTGTGGTAATACACGTTTTGTGTCATCCGCACGAGAAAATTTTTGGATTTATAGAGTTGCAATTGGCGTACAATTTTCTTGTGGCATTTTGTGAAGCTAATTAATTTAACTACATAATTTTGTCCATTATTAGATTATGATTATTTTTTGTTATTGTAGGAGCTTTAACTTTGGCTACCTTAGAAGTTGCTTATTTGAAGGAAAACGAAAATTGGAAGCCTACTGAATGGAAGCTGCCCAAATTTTTATCCAAAATTTAATTATCGAGACAACAAATAAAATAAAATTAGTGGTTGTGCAATTGTTTCAGTAAACAAACGAACCGCAGCGATCAATTAAATTTTTTACGTTCAGCTTACTTTTGGCTTTGGCTCTTTTTAATTATCCTGTTTTTGAATTTTGGGGGACTGGATATCCCTGCCGCAATCTAATTCCACTTCAAAGCAGGTACACTATTACGCAAAAAACAAAAGTTTGTTCAAACTAGATACCTGTGATTAAAACATGGGTCAATTTGTGCAAATTGTGCAAATTATAATTGGTAAAATGAACAGCAGAAATCAAAAATAAAAGACAACAAAAGGGAATTCGAACTCAATTGCAACAATATTGATAAGAACAGAATAAAAAATTACGGTAGAATTTTACAACTACAACAGTTTTTCCCCTAAAATTTTATAATGAAGGAGTCTGAGCTTTGTTGAAACAAAGACTTAATTAAGGGAGAGTTATTTCTCAGAAGATAGTGAAAAAAATCTACTTTTTTCTTTCCAACAAGTTTTGTAATTGAAAACATTCATTGTCGATCGTTTTGACATTATATAGGAAAACGTCAAAGCGAATACATTGAATACTGCTCTTGATAGAGACATCTAAAAAATCGTATTTTTTTGTTCTTATCATTACTGCTTAGTAATGTGCAGTCGATTTTTTTATAGTAAATGCTAATGTTTCCATTTTTCAGCGTTTTTTATAATGGTTATTTTTTGAACTAACATTTTATCCAGCACGCACTTTACTTGAACTATTTCATCTAAAACTCACATGTTTTACATCATTATTTCTAAGTTATAATTGTTTTTGGCCCATAACTTTAATTCTCTTGGAAAACACTATTTGAAGAGAAACGAATGAAACCTGAAATATTGCAAAATGTTTATCAGAAATGTAATAATCGAGACAACTCGAGCAGTTGCTGAACCAAAAAACCAGTGATCAATTAATATTTTTACAAAAATGTAAAATTCAAAAAACAATTTAAGAATTGCGATGAATAGCGTAAAAAAGAATAGCGAAAACGGTGATTAGCGCAGCTTAGCGCCCTCATCTTTCAGCGATGAATTCGGCGAAGGCAATGACTTGCAGTGAAATTAGCGACAAATTTCTGTAAGAATTTCTCTCTGCTATTTTTAGCGTTAATCTTTTTCACCGTTCGCAACGCAATCACCGCAAATCTTACATTTTTTTGCATTCATTTCTGCAGTAAAGAGTAGAGAGACGCTAAAAACCCCAATTCTTACATCTTTTCACCGAGTTTATCGCAATTCTCACATTTTTAAGCAATTTTCAAAGTTGACACCTCGACCCTGGTTCTGATTTAGTCCAGTTTAAGGTTCCAAAATAATTTTGTCAAGTTTTATTTTTTAGGTGGACTTGGAATACTTTCTGAAATTTCTGAGGACAGAACATGCCTGGATATAGACTTCTTCGACAAACACTCCGGTCAGTTTGACATGTGCATTTGTGAGTGGGTATCTTCCACTCCGACTGCCTCTGAGTTGGCGGATTTGAAGGAAGCGGCGGAAGTCTACCTCAACAGTCTAAATTCCGCCTACAGAAGATGCTGTCGTATGTTCACGTTGCGACCACTCGACCCCAATTTGTTCATAAGGACGCAACAGTCAGGCACTATAGTACACTACACTGGAATTGTTT
This sequence comes from Convolutriloba macropyga, assembly GCF_964194025.1. Taxonomy (NCBI): domain Eukaryota; kingdom Metazoa; phylum Xenacoelomorpha; order Acoela; family Convolutidae; genus Convolutriloba; species Convolutriloba macropyga. The sequence goes on along the minus strand of NW_027453507.1, from coordinate 44,150 downwards.
CCGTCGATAATGATTGGGATTTGTTCCACAGGAATATTGTGATCAGTTTGAGTGTCCATTTCAATACCACAGCTGGAGGCTCCCTTGCTAAGTCTATCAAGCAGAATGCAACAGGGCCGTATAAGTTTGTGGGCCATTCGAGATTAGACGTCTATGCACGTTTTGAAAGGTGCTTCATGGCTTGTCGACCGGCTGATAGAACCACCTGTCTCTGCTAATAATCTGGAGATGTGTCAATATGACTCGAGTTGCCCATAAGAAAGTTTGCGGATTTGACTGTCTTTGACCTCTAAGTTTGTAATTATACAAATATTCATTAGTTGATTTCCTCGATTGGTTTTCTGATTATGACCTTCGTGAAGCAGCATCATTATGAGCCTCTACCGGTACCGAAAAATTCTACTTCCAAAGAACGTGGCCGGCGCTTTCCCGGGAGGAGGTTTCACCCCTATTTCACCCCTAATTAGCGGGGATTAGGGTGTAATCCATTTTCCACTCTTATTTACCGGGGAAAAGAGTGTAAGAGTGGAATTTGAAGAAATTACACTGTTATTACACTCTTTTGTACACTCTTTTTACACTCTTAGAAAGAGTGTAATTAAGGGTGGAATGATAAAAGATTACACCCTTTTTTCCACCCTTATGAAAAGAATCAATTATTTTTACACTCTTATTTTTACACTCTAGAAAGAGTGTAATTAAGGGTGGAATGATAAAAGAGTACACCCTTTTTTCCACCCTTATGAAAAGAATCAATTACTTTTACACTTTTACACCCTTTTTATTTCTAGAGTGTAATTTAAAGTTGGTGATAAAATTAAAAGTTCGGACTGACCGAACTAATTTGGACAAGTTTTTACCTAGTTCCAAAAAAGTATCTGAATTTTTTCTATCACCGAACATTGTTTTGGTGACCAAATCGTCAGTTTTAGTCCAATTGTGCTCATTTTTGGTTTGCAGGCTCCAATTTAAATATAATTGAGGATGAAAAAAAATGGACTGAGCAAACCATTTTGGACACGTTTTCAATTACTTCCAAAAAAGTATCCGCGCTCGATGAGGCTTAACTTTTTCGATCACCGAACATTGTTTTGGAGACGAAATCGTCAATTTTAGTCCAATTGTGCTCATTTTTGGTGGGTATGCTCCACTTTAGCAACAATTGGTGATAAAATTAAAAGTTCGGACTGACCGAACTAATTTGGACAAGTTTTTACCTAGTTCCAAAAAAGTATCTAAATTTTTTCTATCACCGAACATTGTTTTGGTGACCAAATCGTCAATTTTACTCCAATTGTGCTCATTTTTGGTTTGCAGGGTCCAATTTAGACATAATTAGGGATGAAATAAAAAAAATGGACTGAGCAAACTATTTTGAACACGTTCTCAATTACTTCCAAAAAAGTATCCGCGCTCGATGAGGCTTAACTTTTTCGATCACCGAACATTGTTTTGGACACGAAATCGTTAATTTTTGTCCAATTGTGCTCATTTCTGGTAGGTATACTCCACTTTAGTCAAAATTGGTGATAAAATGAAAAGTTTGGACTGACCGATCTAATTTGGACAAGTTTTTACCTAGTTCCAAAAAAAAAATCTGAATTTTTTCTATCACCGAACATTGTTTTGGTGGCCAAATCATCAATTTTAGTCCAATTGTGCTCATTTTTGGTGTACAGGCTACAATATAGACATAATTGAGGATGAAATAAAAAAAATGGACTGAGCAAACCATTTTGGACACGTTTTCAATTACTTCAAAAAAAGTATCAGCGCTCGATGAGGCTTAACTTTTTCGATCACCGAACATTGTTTTGGACACGAAATCGTCAATTTTAGTCCAATTGTGCTGATTTTGGAGGGGATGCTCCACTTTAGCCACAATTGGTGATAAAATTAAAAATTCGGACTGACCGAACTAATTTGGACAAGTTTTTACCTAGTTCCAAAAAAAGTATCTGAATTTTTTCTATCACCGAACATTGTTTTGGTGACCAAATCGTCAATTTTTGTCCAATTGTGCTCATTTTTGGTGGGTATACTCCACTTTAGCCACAATTGGTGATAAAATTAAAAGTTTGGACTGACCGAACTAATTTGGACAAGTTTTACCTAGTTCGAGAAAAAAATCTGAATTTTTTCTATCACCGAACATTGTTTTGGTGACCAAATCATCAATTTTAGTCCAATTGTGCTCATTTTTGGTGTACAGGCTACAATATAGACATAATTGAGGATGAAATAAAAAAAATGGACTGAGCAAACCGTTTTGGACAAGTTTTCAATTACTTCCAAAAAAGTATCCGCGCTCGATGAGGCTTAACTTTTTCGATCACCGAACATTGTTTCGGACACGAAATCGTCAAATTTAGTCCAATTGTGCTCATTTTTGGTGGGTATGCTCCACTTTAGCCCCAATTGGTGATAAAATTAAAAGTTTGGACTGACCGAACTAATTTGGACAAGTTTTTACCTAGTTCCAAAAAAGTATCTGAATTTTTTCTATCACCGAACATTGTTTTGGTGACCAAATCGTCAATTTTAGTCCAATTGTGCTCATTTTTGGTGGGTATGCTCCACTTTAGCCACAATTGGTGATAAAATTAAAAGTTTGGACTGACCGAACTAATTTGGACAAGTTTTTACCTAGTTCCAAAAAAGTATCTGAATTTTTTCTATCACCGAACATTGTTTTGGTGACCAAATCGTCAATTTTTGTCCAATTGTGCTCATTTTAGGTGGGTATACTCCACTTTAGCCACAATTGGTGATAAAATTGAAAGTTTGGACTGACCGAACTAATTTGGACAAGTTTTACCTAGTTCCAAAAAAAAATCTGAATTTTTTCTATCACCGAACATTGTTTTGGTGACCAAATCATCAATTTTAGTCCAATTGTGCTCATTTTTGGTGTACAGGCTACAATATAGACATAATTGAGGATGAAATAAAAAAAATGGACTGAGCAAACCGTTTTGGACAAGTTTTCAATTACTTCCAAAAAAGTATCCGCGCTCGATGAGGCTTAACTTTTTCGATCACCGAACATTGTTTTGGACACGAAATCGTCAATTTTAGTCCAATTGTGCTCATTTTTGGTGGGTATGCTCCACTTTAGCCACAATTGGTGATAAAATTAAAAGTTTGGACTGACCGAACTAATTTGGACAAGTTTTTTCCTAGTTCCAAAAAAGTATCTGAATTTTTTCTATCACCGAACATTGTTTTGGTGACCAAATCATCAATTTTTGTCCAATTGTGCTCATTTTTGGTGTGCAGGCTACAATTTAGGCTTAATTGAGGTTGAAATAAAAAAAATGGACTGAGCAAACCATTTTGGACAAGTTTTCAATTACCTCCAAAAAAGTATCCGCGCTCGATGAGGCTTAACTTTTTCGATCACCGAACATTGTTTTGGACACGAAAACGTCAATTTTAGTTCAATTGTGCTCATTTTTGGTGGGCATGCTCCACTTCAGCCACAATTTAGAACGTTTGAAAATAGTAGTTAGCAATATCTCAATTTGTATACAAAATTTCAACGAACTCTCTAATTAGGTGAAGAAAATTTCAAACTTCTTGAAAAACGTTTGTTAATATCATTTTGAAGAAGACAAGTTAAAAAGAGTTCATTGGCCCATTTTAATGCCTCAATAAAGTAGCTTTTGAATATGTGTAGTAGTAATTAGCAATAATTTGATTTGTATACAAAATTTCAAAAATGTTTCGGGGTAAATGAAGAAAATGTCAACCTTCTTGAAAAACGTTTGTTAATAACTTTTTGAAGAAGCCGAGTTACAAACTTTATATTGGCCCATTTTATTGCCGTGTTATTGCACTTTTTGAATATCTGTAGTAGTAGTTGGCTATATTTTGATTTTTATACAAAATTTCAAAAATGTCTCGAGGTAAATGAAGAAAATGTCAACCTTCTTGAAAAACGTTTGTTAATAACTTTTTGAAGAAGCCGAGTTAAAAACTCTAAGCCTATTTTATTGCCCCGATAGAGTAGCTTTTGAGTTTGTGTAGTAGTAGTTAGCAATCTTTCGATTTTTATACAAAATTTCAAAGATATCTCTGAGTAAATGAAGAAAATGTCAAATTTCTTTAAAAACGTTTCATCATAACTTTTTGACAAAGAAGAGTTAGAAAATCTATAATAGCCCATTTTGCTGCTGTGATATTGTACTTTTTGAAAATATACGGACGTTTCTCCGATTTGTTTTATTTCTAACCGAAAAATCCAAAAAACTGTTGATTTAGGGGCAAAAAATAGCTATTTTTGTCGAACTTCGACTAAATTTTCCCAATTAAAAGCAAAAAACATACAATTTTTTGGTATCATAATAAACTAGAGTTTACGGTTCCAATGACAGTATAATTTGTTTTTTAAATAAATGCCAAACAAGAGAATGCGAGAGCAATATAGCGGCCGAAATCAGGGTCGATTTTTGCAAAAATTTCAAATTTTCAAAGTTGTTTAGTTTAATAACTCTTTTGTCACAAATCGATTTTACAAGTATGTTATATCATTTTCTTGCTCATATAATACTCTTTACGAATATATAAGGATCAAAAAGTTTCGATACAGTTACATGGCTCAATTTTTTGATTTCCCAAATGTTAATGAAAAAGAGCCAATTTCAGCCAGGATGGCAAAAATCGAGTTTTGATTTATTCAGTTTTTTTCACGTTTTAAACCTTAGATTGACGCCCCAGTTCATGCTGATTACAAAACATATTCATTTTTCAAATTTGGTTCAGTAGTTTTCGAGATATAAGCCTTTTTCAGACGCATACCTCGGTCCCACCTAGCTGAACCACCTAGCTCCACCTCCATCCCCCCCCCTCCGATCAACTTTCTTTTTTTTATTCGAATTTAACTTCCATAATGATCGCCCCCATCTATAGAGCTTCTCGAATATGTTACTTTTACTATTCCGTTGTTTACTTCATCTTCATAACTTCTTACACAGATGAGAAAGTGAAACTTTCGTTCACCGCGTCCAGCGGGTCACGTGACATGCTAATTCGGTGTGCTGTCCCGTCAAGTGACAGCAGAGAGAGGCTCAATGACTGCCTTCTACTTCCCCGAGGTAAGCATGTATGAAGATGAAGGTGAAATGAAATAGAATTTTCCGAAAGCTCACACAGACGGCAACGAAAGTAGAGAAAGGAGAATGAGAATGCGTTGCACGAATGAGTTGTAAGCGCCCGTATGCCTGAGATCGAATGCAGAGTGACTGCGTAGAGTGACTATGGAGTAGATTGGCAGTAGAGTGACTGCAGCAGAGAGCAGAGCAATAGCAGGGTTGGCTGCAGAGTGACCGCAGGGTCCGCGCTGTTCGATATAACGGGTTTTAAAGCTAGTTTCGTCATTCTATGACCGAATATTTCAGATTTATGATGTCGGAGCATTTCGATGATGATGATATTCTTGGCGAAGGCGTTTGTGTTAGTGAAATTGCGGTCCCTGGTGGAGAGGCGAGGAAGGCGAAGAAAGAGCATTGCTTGAAGATCAAAGCAGATCGAGAGGCAGATGAGTACAATCGATCGTTTTACAGGCCACCAAAACGGAAGATCGAGGAATTGCTGCCCTTGTCCTTCAAGTTTATTGGGTTCGATGCCAATGGAATCCCAGTTGAACAGGTGATGGGGCATGTTAAGCAATTGTTTTTTGGCGTTGAAAGCGTTGCACTTGGCAAACTTCGACCCAATCAGAAGAAAAACCCAGTGTACAATGGCTGGGTCAACTTTCTCGGTGTAGGCCATAGCAAGAAAGCAATTCGAGCCGTAGAGGAAGGAAAGTTTGGCAACATGAAGGTTGTGAAGATTGGGCGAACCAAGGAATTAGCTTGTGCGCCGATGAAATTGAAGATAAAGAAGCCTCCAAAGAGGCGAACACACCTTACATGTTGGGGGCAAAGATTACTGCCTAATTACAGGAAATTCGCCAATGATGATTTTATGATTCTGAAGTTTTGAATTGTTTTCCGATGTTTTGATTTGTTTGATGATTTTCATGCTTTGAACTTTGTATAGTTTGTTTATTTCATCAATTGCTTAGTTTACTTAATTTGATCAATTCGAGTCATTAATTGACTTTGTTTCGCTTTTTTTTTCTCTTTCTCCTTTATGATGTATGCATTTATAAATTTATAATCATCCAACACATGGCTTTTTTTTAGTTGCTTGCAGGGGAAACCCTAGATTACCAACAAGCGACTAAAAATTAGCTGTGTTTTCAATCTCATTTTTTCGCTTATTCTAAAAATTAGTTTATTTTTATCGGGTCAAGGAGTTGTCCAAATCAAACCAAACTTGGTATGGAGTATCACCAGTGTATATAGAATCTAAAACAAAAAGAATTTCTGGCATAGCTTGCCTAGGAAAAAAGTTAGCTTTTCATACGGAAATTTGCGATTATTTCGAATAAATAATTTCAAAAATAGGTCTTTTTCGTCGGGTCAAGGAGTTGTTCAAATCGAACCAAACTCGGTATCGAGTATCCCATGGGTAACTAGATTGTAAAACAAAAAGAATTTTTACTATAGCTTGCGTAGAAAAAAGTTAGTATTTCATACGGAAATTTGCGAATTTCGCAAATAACGAATTTTAAAAATAGGTCTTTTTCGTCGGGTCAAGGAGTTGTTCAAATCGAACCAAACTCGGTATCGAGTATCCCAAGGGTAACTAGATTGTAAAACAAAAAGAATTTTTGGCATAGCTTGCCTAGGAAAAAAGTTAGTTTTTCGTACGTTAATTTCCGATTAATTCGAATAATTAATTTTAAAAATAGGTCTTTTTCGTCGGGTCAAGGAGTTGTTCAAATCGAACTAAACTCGGTATCGAGTATCCCATGGGTAACTAGATTGTAAAACAAAAGGAATTTTTACTATAGCTTGCGTAGAAAAAAAGTTAGTATTTCATACGGAAATTTGCGAATTTCGCAAATAACGAATTTTAAAAATAGGTCTTTTTCGTCGGGTCAAGGAGTTGTCCAAATCTAACCAAACTCGGTATCAAGTATTCCATGGGTAACTAGATTGTAAAACAAAAAGAATTTTTACTATAGCTTGCGTAGAAAAAAGTTAGTATTTCATACGGAAATTTGCGAATTTCGCAAATAACGAATTTTAAAAATAGGTCTTTTTCGTCGGGTCAAGGAGTTGTCCAAATCTAACCAAACTCGGTATCGAGTATCCCATGGGTAACTAGATTGTAAAACAAAAAGAATTTTTGGCATAGCTTGCCTAGGAAAAAAGTTAGTTTTTCGTACGTTAATTTCCGATTAATTCGAATAATTAATTTTAAAAATAGGTCTTTTTCGTCGGGTCAAGGAGTTGTCCAAATCTAACCAAACTCGGTATCGAGTATCCCATGGGTAACTAGATTGTAAAACAAAAAGAATTTTTACTATAGCTTGCGTAGAAAAAAAAGTTAGTATTTCATACGGAAATTTGCGAATTTCGCAAATAACGAATTTTAAAAATAGGTCTTTTTCGTCGGGTCAAGGAGTTGTCCAAATCTAACCAAACTAGGTATCGAGTATCCCATGGGTAACTGGATTGTAAAACAAAAAGAATTTTTGCTATAGCTTGCGTAGAAAAAAGTTAGTATTTCATACGGAAATTTGCGAATTTCGCAAATAACGAATTTTAAAAATAGGTCTTTTTCGTCGGGTCAAGGAGTTGTCCAAATCTAACCAAACTCGGTATCGAGTATCCCATGGGTAACTAGATTGTAAAACAAAAAGAGTTTTTGGTATAGCTTGCCTAGGAAAAAAGTTAGTAGCTCATACGGAAATTTGCTATTATTTCGAATAATTTAGCGATTATAATTTTAAAAATAGGTCTTTTTCGTCGGGTCAAGGAGTTGTCCAAATCTAACCAAACTCGGTATCGAGTATGCCATGGGTAACTAGATTGTAAAACAAAAAGAATTTTTGGTATAGCTTGCCTAGGAATAAAGTTAGTAGTTCATACGGAAATTTGCTATTATTTCGAATAATTTTGCGATTATAATTTTAAAAATAGGTCTTTTTCGTCGGGTCAAGGAGTTGTCGAAATCTAACCAAACCTGGTATCGAGTATCCCATGGGTAAATAGATTGTAAAACAAAAAGAATTTTTACTATAGCTTGCGTAGAAAAAAAGTTAGTATTTCATACGGAAATTTGCGAGTTTCGCAAATAACGAATTTTAAAAATAGGTCTTTTTCGTCGGGTCAAGGAGTTGTCCAAATCTAACCAAACTCGGTATCGAGTATCCCATGGGTAACTAGATTGTAAAACAAAAAGAATTTTTGGTATAGCTTGCCTAGGAAAAAAGTTAGTAGTTCATACGGAAATTTGCTATTATTTCGAATAATTTTGCGATTATAATTTTAAAAATAGGTCTTTTTCGTCGGGTCAAGGAGTTGTCCAAATCTAACCAAACTTGGTATCGAGTATTCCATGGGTAAATAGATTGTAAAACAAAAAGAATTTTTACTATAGCTTGCGTAGAAAAAAAGTTAGTATTTCATACGGAAATTTGCGAGTTTCGCAAATAACGAATTTTAAAAATAGGTCTTTTTCGTCGGGTCAAGGAGTTGTCCAAATCTAACCAAACTCGGTATCGAGTATTCCATGGGTAACTAGATTGTAAAACAAAAAGAATTTTTACTATAGCTTGCGTAGAAAAAAGTTAGTATTTCATACGGAAATTTGCGAATTTCGCAAATAACGAATTTTAAAAATAGGTCTTTTTCGTCGGGTCAAGGAGTTGTTCAAATCGAACCAAACTCGGTATCGAGTATCCCATGGGTAACTAGATTGTAAAACAAAAAGAATTTTTGGTATAGCTTGCCTAGGAAAAAAGTTAGTAGTTCATACGGAAATTTGCTATTATTTCGAATAATTTTGCGATTATAATTTTAAAAATAGGTCTTTTTCGTCGGGTCAAGGAGTTGTCCAAATCTAACCAAACTTGGTATCGAGTATTCCATGGGTAAATAGATTGTAAAACAAAAAGAATTTTTACTATAGCTTGCGTAGAAAAAAAGTTAGTATTTCATACGGAAATTTGCGAGTTTCGCAAATAACGAATTTTAAAAATAGGTCTTTTTCGTCGGGTCAAGGAGTTGTCCAAATCTAACCAAACTTGGTATCGAGTATCCCATGGGTAATTAGATTGTAAAACAAAAAGAATTTTTGGTATAGCTTGCCTAGGAAAAAAGTTAGTATTTCATACGGAAATTTGCGAATTTCGCAAATAACGAATTTTGAAAATAGGTCTTTTTCGTCGGGTCAAGGAGTTGTCCAAATCTAACCAAACTCGGTATCGAGTATCCCATGGGTAACTAGATTGTAAAACAAAAAGAAGTTTTGGTATAGCTTGCCTAGGAAAAAAGTTAGTATTTCATACGGAAATTTGCGAACTTCGCAAATAACGAATTTTAAAAATAGGTCTTTTTCGTCGGGTCAAGTAGTTGTTCAAATCGAACCAAACTCGGTATCGAGTATTCCATGGGTAACTAGATTGTAAAACAAAAAGAAGTTTTGGTATAGCTTGCCTAGGAAAAAAGTTAGTATCTCATACGGAAATTTGCTATTATTTCCGAATAATTTTGAATAAGTATATTTGAAAATACGTCTTTTTCGTCGGGTCAAGGAGTTGTTCAAATCAAACCAAACTCGGTATCGAGTATCCCATGGGTAACTAGATTGTAAAACAAAAAGAAGTTTTGGTATAGCTTGCTAGGAAAAAAGTTAGTATTCATACAGAAATTTGCGATTTTCGCAAATAACGAATTTTAAAAATAGGTCTTTTTCGTCGGGTCAAGGAGTTGTTCAAATCGAACCAAACTCGGTATCGAGTATCCCTTGGGTAACTAGATAGTAAAACAAAAAGAAGTTTTGGTATAGCTTGCCTAGGAAAAAAGTTAGTATTTCATACGGAAATTTGCGAATTTCGCAAATAACGAATTTTAAAAATAGGTCTTTTTCGTCGGGTCAAGGAGTTGTTCAAATCGAACCAAACTCGGTATCGAGTATCTCATGGGTAACTAGATTGTAAAACAAAAAGAAGTTTTGGTATAGCTTGCCTAGGAAAAAAGTTAGTATTTCATACGGAAATTTGCGAATTTCGCAAATAACGAATTTTAAAAATAGGTCTTTTTCGTCGGGTCAAGGAGTTGTCCAAATCTAACCAAACTCGGTATCGAGTATCCCATGGGTAACTAGATTGTAAAACAAAAAGAAGTTCTGGTATAGCTTGCCTAGGAAAAAAGTTAGTATTTCATACGGAAATTTGCGAACTTCGCAAATAACGAATTTTAAAAATAGGTCTTTTTCGTCGGGTCAAGGAGTTGTTCAAATCGAACCAAACTCGGTATCGAGTATTTCATGGGTAACTAGATTGTAAAACAAAAAGAAGTTTTGGTATAGCTTGCCTAGGAAAAAAGTTAGTGTCTCATACGGAAATTTGCTATTATTTCCGAATAATTTTGAATAAGTATATTTGAAAATACGTCTTTTTCGTCGGGTCAAGGAGTTGTTCAAATCAAACCAAACTCGGTATCGAGTATCCCATGGGTAACTAGATTGTAAAACAAAAAGAAGTTTTGGTATAGCTTGCTAGGAAAAAAGTTAGTATTCATACAGAAATTTGCGATTTTCGCAAATAACGAATTTTAAAAATAGGTCTTTTTCGTCGGGTCAAGGAGTTGTTCAAATCGAACCAAACTCGGTATCGAGTATCCCTTGGGTAACTAGATAGTAAAACAAAAAGAAGTTTTGGTATAGCTTGCCTAGGAAAAAAGTTAGTATTTCATACGGAAATTTGCGAATTTCGCAAATAACGAATTTTAAAAATAGGTCTTTTTCGTCGGGTCAAGGAGTTGTTCAAATCGAACCAAACTCGGTATCGAGTATCTCATGGGTAACTAGATTGTAAAACAAAAAGAAGTTTTGGTATAGCTTGCCTAGGAAAAAAGTTAGTATTTCATACGGAAATTTGCGAATTTCGCAAATAACGAATTTTAAAAATAGGTCTTTTTCGTCGGGTCAAGGAGTTGTTCAAATCGAACCAAACTCGGAATCAAATATCCCATGGGTAACTAGATTGTAAAACAAAAAGAAGTTTTGGTATAGCTTGCCTAGGAAAAAAGTTAGTATTTCATACGGAAATTTGCGAATTTCGCAAATAACGAATTTTAAAAATAGGTCTTTTTCGTCGGGTCAAGGAGTTGTTCAAATCGAACCGAACTCGGTATCGAGTATCCCATGGGTAACTAGATTGTAAAACAAAAAGAAGTTTTGGTAAAGCTTGCCTAGGAAAAAAGTTAGTATTTCATACGTAAATTTGCGAATTTCGCAAATAACGAATTTTAAAAATAGGTCTTTTTCGTCGGGTCAAGGAGTTGTTCAAATCGAACCAAACTCGGTATCGAGTATCTCATGGGTAACTAGATTGTAAAACAAAAAGAAGTTTTGGTATAGCTTGCCTAGGAAAAAAGTTAGTATTTCATACGGAAATTTGCGAATTTCGCAAATAACGAATTTTAAAAATAGGTCTTTTTCGTCGGGTCAAGGAGTTGTTCAAATCGAACCAAACTCGGAATCAAGTATCCCATGGGTAACTAGATTGTAAAACAAAAAGAAGTTTTGGTATAGCTTGCCTAGGAAAAAAGTTAGTATTTCATACGGAAATTTGCGAATTTCGCAAATAACGAATTTTAAAAATAGGTCTTTTTCGTCGGGTCAAGGAGTTGTTCAAATCGAACCGAACTCGGTATCGAGTATCCCATGGGTAACTAGATTGTAAAACAAAAAGAAGTTTTGGTAAAGCTTGCCTAGGAAAAAAGTTAGTATTTCATACGTAAATTTGCGAATTTCGCAAATAACGAATTTTAAAAATAGGACTTTTTCGTCGGGTCAAGGAGTTGTTCAAATCGAACCAAACTCGGTATCGAGTATCCCATGGGTAACTAGATTGTAAAACAAAAAGAAGTTTTGGCATAGCTTGCCTAGGAAAAAAGTTAGTCTTGCATACTGAAATTTGCGACTTTCGCAAGTAACGAATTTTAAAAATAGGTCTTTTTCGTGGGGTCAAGGAGTTGTCCAAATCAATCCAAACCCGGTATGTAGTATCCCATGGGTAGCTAGATTGTAAAACAAAAAGAATTTTTGGTATAGCTTGACTAGGAAAAAAGTTAGTATTTCATACGGAAATTTCGGTTAATTCGAATAATTAATTTTAAATAATTTTTTAAAAAAGGTCTTTTTGATTAGGTAAAAAGTTGTTGAAGTCAATCCAAACTTGGTATGGAGTATCCCCTGTATATATAGAGTCTCAAACAAAAAGATTTTTTACAATAGCTTGCCTAGAAAAGAAGTTAGTATTTCATACGGAAATTTGCGAATTTCGCAAATAACGAATTTTAAAAATAGGTCTTTTTCGTCGGGTCAAGGAGTTGTTCAAATCGAACCAAACTCGGTATCGAGTATCCCATGGGTAACTAGATTGTAAAACAAAAAGAATTTTTGGCATAGCTTGCCTAGGAAAAAAAGTTAGTTTTTCGTACGGAAATTTGCGATTAATTCGAATAATTAATTTTAAAAATAGGTCTTTTTCATTGGGTCAAGGACTTGTCCAAATCTAACCAAACTCGGTATCAAGTATCCAATGGGTAACTAGATTGTAAAACAAAAAGAATTTTTGTTATAGCTTGCCTAGGAAAAAAGTTAGTTTTTCATACGGAAATTTCCGTTTAATTCGAATAATTAATTTTAAATAATTTTTTAAAAAAAGGTCTTTTTGATTAGTTCAAAAAGTTGTTGAAGTCAATCCAAACTTGGTATGGAGTATCCCCTGTATATATAGAGTCTCAAACAAAAAGAATTTTTACAATAGCTTGCATAGAAAAGAAGTTAGTATTTCATACGGAAATTTGCGAATTTCGGAAATAACGAATTTTAAAAATAGGTCTTTTTCGTCGGGTCAAGGAGTTGTCCAAATCTAACCAAACTCGGTATCGAGTATCCCATGGGTAACTAGATTGTAAAACAAAAAGAATTTTTGGTATAGCTTGCCTAGGAAAAAAGTTAGTAGTTCATACGGAAATTTGCTATTATTTCGAATAATTTTGCGATTATAATTTTAAAAATAGGTCTTTTTCGTCGGGTCAAGGAGTTGTTCAAATCGAACCAAACTCGGTACCGAGTATCCCATGGGTAACTAGATTGTAAAACAAAAGGAATTTTTACTATAGCTTGCGTAGAAAAAAGTTAGTATTTCATACGGAAATTTGCGAATTTCGCAAATAACGAATTTTAAGAATAGGTCTTTTTCATCGGGTCAAGGAGTTGTTCAAAGCAAACCAAACTCGGTATCAAGTATCCCATGGGTAACTAGATTGTAAAACAAAAAGAATTTTTGGTATAGCTTGCCTAGGAAAAAAGTTAGTTTTTCATACTGAAATTTGCGAATTTCGCAAATAACGAATTTTAAGAATAGGTCTTTTTCATCGGGTCAAGGAGTTGTTCAAAGCAAACCAAATTGTTATCCCAGACTACCAGTAGTATGTAGGTTGTGATGCAAAAAGAATGGTTTGCCTAACTGCCCCACAAAAAAGTGGATATCTCACACGGAAATTTCGACTTTTTCGCTTACTTTATTTTTAAAAATAGTTAAATTTTATCGGGTCAAGGAGTTGTCCAAATCTAACCAAACTCGATATCGAGTATCCCATGGGCAACTAGATGCTAAAACAAAAAGAATTTTTGCTAAAGCTTGCGTAGAAAAAAGTTAGTTTTTCGTACGGAAATTTTGATTAATTCGAATAATTAATTTTAAATAATTTTTTAAAAGTAGGTCTTTTTGATTAGGTCATAGAGTTGTTCAAAGTGAACCAAACTTGGCATGGAGTATCACCAGTGCAATGAGAGTGTAAAGTAAAAAGAGTTTTTGGTATAGCTTGCCTAGGAAAAGATTTAGTTTTTCATACGGAAATTTGCGATTATTTCAAATAAGTAATTTAAAAAATAGGTCTTTCGAATTAAGTCTTAGAGTTGTCCAAATCAAACCAATTTGATATCTCAGACTACCAGTAGTATGTAGATTGTAGTGCAAAAAGAATGGTTTGCCTTTTTGCCCTACAAAAAAGTAGATATTTCACACGGAATTTTCGGCTTTTTCGCTTATTATATTAAAAATAGGGTTAGTTTTTCAGCTTTGACAATGGAACAAACAGGTCTCGTTTTGAACGAAACTGGCCTTATTTATGAAAGGCGTCGCTCGTCTTCTGTTCCAAATGTTCCTACTTCCACGGTTACTCTCCGCAGCTTGCTCTCTGAGATAAATGCGCTTAAGGAAAAGATCAGACAACTCGAAGAAAGAGTACAAACTTTAGAGAGAGCTAATTCGGAAGTTGTTGATCTAACCGGAGACGTGAGTTTTGATTCGACGGTGTCCGTTCATTCAAGTGACATGAGCGAAGAAATTCCAAATGGCATTTGAAGCGACCATAGACATTGATAGACTGAGGTTTAGTTTGAATGGCAATTGTTAATCGGTCTCATGCTAGCAGAAACTTGTGTTTTTATGTTGCTACGTTTAGGTGCAGTTTATTGATACATACTTTCACATTCAAAAAGTTTTGTTAATGCTATATGTGTTCTTATCTGGCCCTCTAATCTTGATATCAGTTCGGCTGTAGTAGTTTAAAAGGTTCTCAATAATTCTCTTATTTTCAGGTACAAGATGCCTTTCAAAATTGAATTTGTTTTTCTTACTGAAGCGTGCCAGGTCTTGAAGTTATCATTATTTGACCCTCGATGGCGGAAGGAATTTCAAGTGAGCCAGAGAATGCAGTTGGAAATAGATGAAAAAGTAACCCTGAAGATTGATAATGTGGACACAGAATGCGTCCTTTTGAAGCATGGAACACCAGCTGCAATGGCGGTTGAATACGAGTCGTTGAGAGAGCTCTATTCGTCATTTTCCGATCAGTGTGAGAGAGACGTGGTTGCAACGCCAAAGAGGGGTGCGAAGTGGACACACAATGCAACTGGAACTCCGACTCCAAACAACATGTCTCAAACGCCGGAGAATTTGGTTAGAATAATGTTTCTACTGGTTTAGAGTAGTCAGATTATGTATGATGGGTTGCTGAGAGTAGTAAAGGCGGAGAAAACCTAATTGATTAAATGCATTTTTGCTCCGAGAGCTTGCAAAACTTTTTGTCCATAGGTTTTTTAAACTTATAGTGTAACTTTAATAGAAGCTTTCAATGCATTAATTGGTTGTTTAGAAATGCAGTAACCATGCCAAAATTGAAGCAATTCTGAAGGAGGACAAACAATTGATCTCTGATTTGATACAGAGTAACCAGAAGGCTGTCGCTGATTGCAACAAGAAATTGGAGCAACAGCTGCAGAGTTTGAAAGCGATTGTGAGTATTTTCGAATCTTTAAAATAATCTTGTTATAAACTCGATTTAGGAATGTTCATTATAGATTGTAGTCACTTAACTCTCAAGACCTATCGATAGAGTATGTTACTTGATTGAGAATAGTTGAGGTTGTCAATTTTTTTAGATAGACGTGCATAGAGAAAAGATTCAGGATGACGCAAGGGATGATCAGACAGAAGACCTTCCGAGCTTTTACAACGACATTGATCTGGAGAGTTTACCAAAGGCTGACAGACCTGAGCAGTATGGTAAAATCTTGCGAGTGGCACTGGGCACTGTGGGGTGAAAAGGGCCTGCAGAGAGAAATTATTTCACCCACGCGAGACAGTGAAGTGAGAAAGCCTACCTCGCCAAAGAGAACAAAAATTTTCAAAGGTTGAGTTTGTCTTAAAATCTTGACTTAAAAGAGATAATAATGGGGCGGATCTTATTGAAAAAATATTGATGGAACAATGAACTGTTAAGATTAACAATTTTTTGCTTTTAATATGTAGTGTAATATGTATTACAAACCTCACTTGAAATTTTTTAGGCCTGGTGAAGAAAAACTTTCCCGCTCGTATTTGGCCAGACGCATACTCAGAAGCTCGGACATCAGCAAACCGATCAGGCATGGACTCCTTGAGGGATAGAAAGAGGAAGAGCGATCCTTTTTGGTGCGATCAACAGAAAAAGAAGGCAGCTAAGAAGTTAAAGAAAAATCAAGTCGCGTCTGACGAAGTATAGCCGAATACTGAAGACACCAACAGGGAGAGTCAGGATGAGGAAGATAGTGATGACCATGAAGGTTCTGCAACTGCGATGAATGAGTAACGAGCTTGTTTGGAAGATTTGTTGGAAAGATTTTAGATTTAGAGTACTGATTTTCCTTTGAAAGGTGCTTTTTGCAGTGACAGTTGTTTTCTGAGAATGATTTGTTTTGTCAAGATTTGTTTAACTCAGTTTTCTTTACAAGGTGCTCTTTTTCCAATTTGTTTCAATTAATTACAATTACAATGACTTATTAAGTCTAGATTTTCAGTACTTAGTTTTCATGAAAAGGTTGGAGAATTGTTAGAGCTTGTTATTATTTCAAGAAGCTTATTTTCAGTCTCGTAATTTAGCTGAGTTTTTTCAGATTGTTGAAAATGAAAAGAACTCGTCATGATCAAGCGAAAAAAAGCTTCAATACGGATTCTGAAGCTGAAAGGGAAAACGCGGTCAAAGCTCACCTCGTGTCGAGTAATATGGCCTGGTTGTTTGTTGACAAGGAACTCATGCTTTTGAGTTTAAGTAGTACAAAGTGGCCCTCAAAACTCAAGGCATCTCAAAAGCTAAGCATGATTGAGGGAGAGTGCAACGATCTGAAGATAAAGGATAACGAGTACCCCTGTCGCTTGCTCACAAAAGGTCCTGCGAAGAAAGTGGAACAGGAGATGGCACATTACAAGGCGGAGCTTGAAGAAGGAAAACGGCCATCGGACTTGAGAAAGAAAGTGCTCACATCATCGAAAGCTCCAATGGTTGAAGTTGACTTCCTGAGTTCTTCTCGTCCTCCAATAATGACGAGCGCGGAGTTAAGTCTCGGAAAAGACAGTGGACAGACTTCAAAGAAATCGAAGTCGAGTGCCAGTCAGCAACCAGCTGTCGTACAAAGCAACACTTGTGACCAGGTAATTTTTTCAATGGAGAAAAACAAACGTTTTAGGCCAAAAAATACTTAACATTTTGCATGGTGTACTGGCTATCTATCCTAGTTCAATTAGGGAATTGTCCGATCTGATGACTTTTTGCCTGTAGGAACAAGAAGTAGTTGCTTTGTCTCAACCCTGCCCATCTGCCGCTCTCCCTGGTAACAGTGCAGGCAGTGTTGCAGAAGACAATGACTGTGGACCAGATTGCCCGCTCCTCGCAGAATTTCTAGATCAGCATGCTCTAGAAATGAATGAGCTGAGAAAGGCCTTCGAAGAGCAGAAAAAGAGAGATGAGACGAGACGAACAAATCTGTGCTCCCGAATTGAGCAGAAAGTAAGTTTGGTCTATGCAAGTTTACTCCATGCGAAGGATTGTTTTATTTCACTTCACCCTATCTAGTAGATTTATCGTGCTTTGACAATAGACCTTGCATTAACCTAGGTAACATCATTTTTGTTCAGACTATCGAGTTGAAAGAACTGCGTTTGTTGGACGTCCACGGTTTCCGGAGTGTGGACGAACATCCTTCGCGAGCCAGAGGCACTGAAGTAGTTCTGCATGAGGACGAGGATTTAATGTCCATTTACGCGGGAACCGATGTTGGGAAACTTGCCAGAGCACTGTTCGATAAGTTATTTGAGGAAAGCGATCGTGGTAACTTCATCCTTGCACCCAGACGAAAAGAAGCTGACGGCCGAACAGAAGCTCCGGAAAACCTTCTTGAAAAATTTCACAGTAAGATTTTTGTAATTAATTATTTCTTGTAGACAACTTGTTTTTTCCTTTTTTAAGATTTCCCCTTAACGTTCATTATAAGTCGCTAAATTTTGAAATTGAAAAAAGCCACGTAACTATTTGAAAAGTTTTGAAAAAGCATGATTAATAAAGTTCATTCAGCAGTTTTTTTCGTTCAGAAGTGGTGAGGCAGAAGTATCCTGACACCCCAAAGCTAGCGTGTGAAGAAGCAAGGAAGGCTGCGAATCAGTACGGCAAAGACTGTCGCAAAAAGAATGCCAGCGCAAACAACTAAACATTTTATTTTGATTCATTGATTAATTGCAGAAATTCCAGATTTAACTTAGAAAATTACCCTTCGAGTTCATTCGTTCTGTTTCGATAAGATAAACTGATTAATTCTCGCTCGGTCTCAGTCTTTATTTACGTTTTTTTATACAACTTTGTACGTTAATTTATAGCTTATGCAGTAATTTTAAAATTGATTTTGAGATTTGCGAACTTTGTTTCATTGCATAGTTGCAGACTAAGAAATTTACCCTTGCAGTTCATTTTTCTCCAAGTTCATTTAGCTCGTCTTCACCTTTCCTAAAGAGTTTTACGCTGACAAGATTAAATTAGACTTGGTGAGGCACTTTATGTGAGGCAATGTTCGATTAATGAGAGGTTTTTTTATCTGACTCAATTTTGAGCTTAAGTTTTTTTAAAAGCAACTCGTTTTCAAATCTTGTCCAAGCTTTTCCAGTGTGATGATAAGTTGCGAAGAGTTAGTGATTGCGGATGGTCAAGTTGTTCGTCAGCTGCTTAAAGACTTCAATGTATCTCCCGAGTCAATGCTGCCTTTGAATAGTTTCGATGAGTTTGAAAAGCGTCTTCAGTATGACAAAAATCTTGCGAAAACCTATGGTAATTTGAAAGAACTTTATCAGCAGTCTGTTGCAGCCGGTTTCAAGATCCTACCAGACAATTTTGGTGGCTTCGGGTTATTTAATCACACAGGGAGAGTTCTCAAGCCATCGATCGAACCCCTTAGACCTTTTCCTGTGGGTCTGGTCAAAAACGTCCCTTGCGAGCTTCAAGATGAAATGTCAGATCTCTCGGTTATGCGTGGTGAGTTGGATACCGATGAGTTGGTTTTGCTTGGCCCAATTCGTTTCGCCAATCACTCATGCTCGCCTAATACTCAATTCTTCCTCGGTTACACCAGCCCCTTGCTTCAGCATAATAAATGCGTTTTTCTTAAAGTAATTAGCTCGATACAGCCCTTTGAAGAAATCACTGTAAGTTATGGTTCAAACTACTTCAAAGACGGTCGACTGAAGTGTAGATGTCCACATAAAGATAAACATATTGTTTCCCCGGGAAATCCTCAGGAGTCTTTTACGCCCCCAGTTGCATGCCCTTCTCCGAAATGCACCGAGTTACCGGCTACACCAATTGATTTGTTCCAAAGTTCAACTCAAAACGAAAGTTTCCAGACACAATATTCAGCAAGTCAATCAAGTGCTGGAACCCCTAACCTGCTGGAAGTGGAGAGAAAAAGAGGAATTTTAACTCAGAGAAAAAGGAAAGTGAAAAGACGATTAGTCGATACAGCGAGTCGACAAATACGGACATTTATCCATCAGGTAGATTCCAGTCAGTCCTCAGAGTTGGAAAGTGTGCTTGACGAAAATGAGATGAATACCACAGATCATGCAACTCCAGATAGCATTGAAAATGAGCCTGAAGATGCTTCTGGTGAAGATGCATCTTCAGTTTCTAAATCGGAGTCCGACGAAGACTCAAGCAAAGAATCTGAAACCGAGGAAGACCAGTTTGTGTTCTCGCAAGACCCCTTGAGTTGTAACACGAATGTTACTGCTCATAACGCATCAATGGGATTGTATGGAATTGCTGCGCGACATTGTTTGCCTGACAAAGCCTTATTTGACCTCCTGACATGGCATAAAATTGTTCACCCGCGAGACATTTTACCAGCCCCAAATTACATTAAAAATGAAACGAACAAATTAACAGAGCGATACATTGCAGGGACAGAAACTAACGGCACGGGAGAAGTAATTTTCTTGAGTTTTGCTGATAAACTTCAAGAAAATGTTGAAAAATACATAACAGAAATTTTAGCTTATGCTAATCCTGATACGAAAACAGATCTAAAGCTCACAGCCCTTTTTGATGGAAATGCGCTTAATGTGAAACTTATCCTCAATACGGATGGAGTTAGGGTGCAAGAGTCTAGTGATTGCTCAGCCTATCCTGTTTGGGTAGCTCTGGCTGACTTGCCACCGAAATTGCGTTCTTACTTTGATAACATCCATCTATGTTCGTTGTGGTATGGCAAAGGAAGTATAGATTGGGATTCCATATTTAAGCACTATCTGTCTGAAGTATCAAAAGACAGGAAAATTAAAGTGAATGGGGTTGACTACGAGCTGAAATTTCAAACTGTTTTTGTAATACTAGATCTTGTGTGCAAGCACGATGTCCTGCAAATGAAAAAATTTAATGGATATTATGGATGCGGCTTGTGTACCATGCGAGGTGTTCAAAGATATCCAGGCGGTCGATCGTATCCAAATAATCAATCGTTCACAATGCGTGATCCTGGGATGCACGAGTACCTAGTAAGGCAGTTTGAGAGTGGGAGTGTTGAAGAAAGAAAAGCTAGAAAGGAGAAGGACCCAGAGATTGATACACTCGGAGTTAAGGGGCGATCATATTTATTTTGAAGTTGTTCCTAATCTTCCATTAACCTGTCCCGTTGACACAATGCACCAATGTCTTAAAGGAGTTGCAAATGACATTATCAACTTTTTTGCTGAGCAACTGAGCAACGATGAGGTACAGAAAATTGATGACGCAACAAAACAAGTTATTTTGCCCACCGAATTCAAGCGATCAGTCAGGTCATTGCGATCCCGTGAGCACTTCAAAGCCAACGAACTCAAAACTTTTTTGCTGTATTTTGCCCCAATAGTGTTCCAAAATTTTCCAGAAAACTCTTTGGCGCATGAATCCAATTAACAAAATCTCAAATACTTAATCTTCGCACTCCGCTCTATGTACGAAAGTGTTGACGAGGCCAAGCTTTGTGGTTACCTGTTAGAAGCTTTCTGCTACAACATGTCCATCCGCTATCCTTTAAAGAAATTCGACTCAATTAATTTCCATCTGCTCCGACATCTAGCATGGCAGTGCAAATTCTTCGGGCCCTTGTGGACTACGTCTGCAACTATGTTTGAAAGTGCCAATAATCACCTCATAAAGACTTTAACTGGCACTGTTAATACCTGCAGCCTTATAGTAAAGCGATATATTCGCAATAGACAGTTCGATAGCATGGAGGTGAAGAACGATAATCTTACCGGATTCCTTGAAGCTTTGAGGGGTAAATCAAGCGGCTTTAAAGACGATTTCTCAATGAAGCGAAATAATGTGCTCTCAAATTTTCAAAAGCAATTTCCCGAGGCTCGTTTGTTTTGCAGACACCTAGGAAAATTCTACCTGGACAGCCAATTGTATACAAGATCTGAGGCAAACAGTTTTGTTTCACTTTCTGAGGAGAACGAAATTTTTGTCGGCCAGATTTTGTTGTTCCTTGAGAAAGAGTCGGTGATTTTGTGTGCTGTTCAGCTCTACAACATTCTTGACAAGCTTGCGTTAGATCTGTCGTCAACTGAGTTTCACGGACAAGACAACAAACTTAAGCCTCTTGGCTATCGTGTAGAAAAGTCGACCGAAGTTCGAGTTTTCAAGTGCTGTTCAATAAACAACAAACTTATTCTCTTCCCTTTTCTCAACAACCTTTACTTTATTAATGTGCTCACCCATTTCGAGCACGATTAAGGTTGAATTAGACTTGAAGCAATCCAGACTTCTTTGTAGTTTTCCTAAAACTCTGTAATTTTCCTAAAATTCTCTTTCAGTATTTTTCGTAAAACTCTGCTAGAGCAAATTGTTTAATTTCTTTATAGATTGAATCGATGTTAATGGTTTAGTTGCCATTTAGTTCAAAAGTATTCCTCCGTTATGTCAGATTGATATTGAATTAGACGTTATTGAATCTAGACTTCGATCATTGTTTTGTTAAAACTTAGACTTTAAAAGTTTTTAATGGTTCAAGGAACTGTTCAAAGTGAACCAAATGGATATCCCAGACTACCAGTAGTATGTAGGTTGTAGTGCGAAAAGAATGGTTCGCCTAACTGCCCTACAAAAAAGTAGATATCTCACACGGAAATTTCTACTTTTTCGCTGACTTTATTTTAAAAATTAGTTAAATTTTATCGGGTCTAGCAGGAGTTGTCCAAATCTAACCAAACTCGGTATCAAGTATCCCATGGGTAACTAGATTGTAAAACAAAAAGAATTTTTGGTATAGCTTGCCTAGGAAAAAAGTTAGTTTTTCATACTGAAATTTGCGAATTTCGCAAATAACGAATTTTAAAAATAGGTCTTTTTCATCGGGTCAAGGAGTTGTTCAAAGCAAACCAAATTGTTATCCCAGACTACCAGTAGTATGTAGGTTGTAATGCAAAAAGAATGGTTTGCCTAACTGCCCCACAAAAAAAGTGGATATCTCACACGGAAATTTCGACTTTTTCGCTTACTTTATTTTTAAAAATAGTTAAATTTTATCGGGTCAAGGAGTTGTCCAAATCTAACCAAACTCGGTATCGTGTATCCCATGGGCAACTAGATGCTAAAACAAAAAGAATTTTTGCTAAAGCTTGCGTAGAAAAAAAGTTAGTTTTTCATACGGAAATTTGCGAATTTCGCAAATAACGAATTTTAAAAATAGGTCTTTTTCGTCGGGTCAAGGAGTTGTCCAAATCTAACCAAACTCGGTATCGAGTATCCCATGGGCAACTAGATGCTAAAACAAAAAGAATTTTTGCTAAAGCTTGCGTAGAAAAAAAGTTAGTTTTTCATACGGAAATTTGCGAATTTCGCAAATAACGAATTTTAAAAATAGGTCTTTTTCGTCGGGTCAAGGAGTTGTCCAAATCTAACCAAACTCGGTATCGAGTATCCCATGGGTAACTAAATTGTAAAACAAAAAGAAGTTTTACTATAGCTTGTGTAGAAAAAAAGTTAATATTTCATACGGAAATTTGCGAATTTCGCAAATAACGAATTTTAAAAATAGGTCTTTTTCGTCGGGTCAAGGAGTTGTCCAAATCTAACCAAACTCGGTATCGAGTATCCCATGGGTAACTAGATTGTAAAACAAAAAGAATTTTTAGTATAGCTTGCCTAGGAAAAAAGTTATTAGTTCATACGGAAATTTGCTATTCGAATAATTTTGCGATTATAATTTTAAAAATAGGTCTTTTTCGTCGGGTCAAGGAGTTGTCCAAATCTAACCAAACTCGGTATCGAGTATCCCATGGGTAACTAGATTGTAAAACAAAAAGAATTTTTGGTATAGCTTTCCTAGGAAAAAAGTTAGTAGTTCATACGGAAATTTGCTATTATTTCGAATAATTTTGCGATTATAATTTTAAAAATAGGTCTTTTTCGTCGGGTCAAGGAGTTGTCCAAATCTAACTAAACTTGATATCGAGTATCCCATGGGTAAATAGATTGAAAAACAAAAAGAGTTTTTACTATAGCTTGCGTAGAAAAAAGGTTAGTATTTCATACGGAAATTTGCGAATTTCGCAAATAACGAATTTTAAAAATAGGTCTTTTTCGTCGGGTCAAGGAGCTGTCCAAATCTAACCAAACTCGGTATCGAGTATCCCATGGGTAACTAGATTGTAAAACCAAAAGAATTTTTGGTATAGCTTGCCTAGGAAAAAAGTTAGTAGTTCATACGGAAATTTGCTATTATTTCGAATAATTTTGCGATTATAATTTTAAAAATAGGTCTTTTTCGCCGGGTCAAGGAGTTGTCCAAATCTAACCAAACTCGGTATCGAGTATCCCATGGGTAACTAGATTGTAAAACAAAAAGAATTTTTGGTATAGCTTGCCTAGGAAAAAAGTTAGTAGTTCATACGGAAATTTGCTATTATTTCGAATAATTTTGCGATTATAATTTTAAAAATAGGTCTTTTTCGTCGGGTCAAGGAGTTGTCCAAATCTAACCAAACTTGGTATCGAGTATCCCATGGGTAAATAGATTGTAAAACAAAAAGAATTTTTGGCATAGCTTGCCTAGGAAAAAAGTTAGTTTTTCGTACGTTAATTTCCGATTAATTCGAATAATTAATTTTAAAAATAGGTCTTTTTCGTCGGGTCAAGGAGTTGTTCAAATCGAACCAAACTCGGTATCGAGTATCCCATGGGTAACTAGATTGTAAAACAAAAGGAATTTTTACTATAGCTTGCGTAGAAAAAAATTTAGTATTTCATACGGAAGTTTGCGAATTTCGCAAATAACGAATTTTAAAAATAGGTCTTTTTCGTCGGGTCAAGGAGTTGTCCAAATCTAACCAAACTCGGTATCAAGTATCCCATGGGTATCTAGATTGTAAAACAAAAAGAATTTTTACTATAGCTTGCGTAGAAAAAAAGTTAGTATTTCATACGGAAATTTGCGAATTTCGCAAACAACGAATTTTAAAAATAGGTCTTTTTCGTCGGGTCAAGGAGTTGTCCAAACCTAACCAAACTCGGTATCGAGTATCCCATGGGTAACTAGATTGTAAAACAAAAAGAATTTTTGCTATTGTTTGCCTAGGAAAAAAGTCTATTTCAGTCTTACTATTATTCTAAGGTGAGGGCCTCGGGCCCGCATGAGGTGCACCCCCCCCTGCCCCGTTGAGACGCCGGTTAGTCGGTTTCCCCCCCGCTGGGATTTTTTTTGTGCACCTCATGTTGGGGACGTAGTTGGCGTGCGGTCGATTTTTGGTTTCTCTTCGGTCTGGTTCAAAATCTTCGGTCGGATTGTAAACTTGCGAATTTCGCGAATGACGAATTTTAAAAATAGGTCCTTTCATCGGGTCAAGGAGTTGTCCAAATCAAACCAATCCCGGTATGGAGTATCCCATATGTACCTAGAGCCTAAAACAAAAAGAATTTTTACTATAGCTTGCGTAGAAAAAAAGTTAGTATTTCATACGGAAATTTGCGAATTTCGCAAATAACGAATTTTAAAAATAGGTCTTTTTCGTCGGGTCAAGGAGTTGTCCAAATCTAACCAAACTCGGTATCGAGTATCCCATGGGTAACTAGATTGTAAAACAAAAAGAATTTTTGGTATAGCTTGCCTAGGAAAAAAGTTAGTAGTTCATACGGAAATTTGCTATTATTTCGAATAATTTCGCGATTATAATTTTAAAAATAGGTCTTTTTCGTCGGGTCAAGGAGTTGTCCAAATCTAACCAAACTTGTTATCGAGTATCCCATGGGTAATTAGATTGTAAAACAAAAAGAATTTTTGGTATAGCTTGCCTAGGAAAAAAGTTGGTATTTCATACGGAAATTTGCGAATTTCGCAAATAACGAATTTTAAAAATAGGTCTTTTTCATTGGGTCAAGGAGTTGTTGAAAGCGAACCAAATTGTTATCCCAGACTACCAGTAGTATGTAGGTTGTAGTGCAAAAAGAATGGTTTACCTAACTGCCCTACAAAAAAAGTAGATATCTCACACGGAAATTTCGACGTTTTCGCTTATTAAATTTTAGAAATTAGTTAAATTTGGTCGGATCTTAGAGTTGTTGAAAGCGAACCAAATTAATATTCCAGACTACCAGTAGTATGTAGGTTGTAGTGCAAAAAGAATGGTTCGCCTAACTGCCCTACAAAAAAAGTAGATATCTCACACGGAAATTTCGACGTTTTCGCTCATTAAATTTTAGAAAATAGTTAATTTTTGTCGGATCTTAGAGTTGTTGAAAGCGAACCAAATTAATATTCCAGACTACCAGTAGTATGTAGGTTGTAGTGCAAAAAGAATGGTTCGCCTAACTGCCCTACAAAAAAAGTAGATATCTCACACGGAAATTTCGACGTTTTCGCTGACTTTATTTTAAAAAATAGTTAAATTTTATCGGGTCAAGGAGTTGTCCAAATCTAACCAAACTCGGTATTGAGTATCCCATGGGTAACTAGATTGTAAAACAAAAAGAATTTTTGGTATAGCTTGCCTAGGAAAAAAGTTAGTTTTTCATACGGAAATTTGCGAATTTCGCAAATAACAAATTTTAAAAATAGGTCTTTTTCGTCGGGTCAAGGAGTTGTCCAAATCTAACCAAACTCGGTATCGAGTATCCCATGGGTAATTAGATGGTAAAACAAAAAGAATTTTTGGTATAGCTTGCCTAGGAAAAAAGTTAGTATTTCATACAGAAATTTGCGAATTTCGCAAATAACGAATTTTAAAAATAGGTCTTTTTCATTGGGTCAAGGAGTTGTTCAAAGCGAACCAAACTCGGTATCGAGTATCCCATGGGTAACTAGATTGTAAAACAAAAAGAAGTTTCGGTATAGCTTGCCTAGGAAAAAAGTTAGTATTTCATACGGAAATTTGCGAATTTCGCAAATAACGAATTTTAAAAATAGGTCTTTTTCATTGGGTCAAAGAGTTGTTCAAAGCAAACCAAACTCGGTATCGAGTATCCCATGGGTAACTGGATTGTAAAACAAAAAGAAGTTTTGGTATAGCTTGCCTAGGAAAAAAGTTAGTATTTCATACGGAAATTTGCGAATTTCGCAAATAACGAATTTTAAAAATAGGTCTTTTTCATTGGGTCAAGGACTTGTTGAAAGTGAACCAAATTGTTATCCCAGACTACCAGTAGTATGTAGGTTGTAGTGCAAAAAGAATGGTTTGCCTAACTGCTCTACAAAAAAAGTAGATATCTCACACGGAAATTTCGACGTTTTCGCTTATTAAATTTTAGAAATTAGTTAAATTTTGTCGGATCTTAGAGTTGTTGAAGGCGAACCAAATTAATATTCCAGACTACCAGTAGTATGTAGGTTGTAATGCAAAAAGAATGGTTCGCCTAACTGCCCTACAAAAAAAGTAGATATCTCACACGGAAATTTCGACGTTTTCGCTGACTTTATTTTAAAAAATATTTAAATTTTATCGGATCTGTATGCATTTCTATG
Organism: Convolutriloba macropyga; assembly: GCF_964194025.1. NCBI lineage: Eukaryota > Metazoa > Xenacoelomorpha > Acoela > Convolutidae > Convolutriloba > Convolutriloba macropyga. The sequence goes on along the minus strand of NW_027453507.1, from coordinate 17,216 downwards.
TATCTTTTTGATGATTCATGTATAGTGTTTAAATTTCTGCTGTTATTTTATTTGTATTATTTTGTTTGGAGATGGAGTTTGAGCCCGGTTTTTTTACCGAATGCTCTGCTCAAAATCTCCTATAGTTGTTTGTTTGTAACTCCGCCGTAGCCGGTCCCCAGCCCGGTTGAGAGAAGGAGGAGGGAAACACACCCAGAACATACTGGAAAATCTCAAAGAGTTGTTTGTTAATTCAACTGTAGATTTTTTCCGACAGTATTTAACCTAATTCAGCTCTCAAAATTTATTAAAAATGTTAATTTTCAGCTGTAGGAAGATCTTCCCGGATAATAACGGGGAAAAGAGTGTAAAGAGTGTAATAGTGATGTAAGAGTGTAATTATTAAAAGTGTAATCAAAAATTGAGAGTGGAAGAGTGTAAAAATAAAATAAATACACTTTTATTCCAATTATAAGGACCGGGGAAAAGAGTGTAAAGAGTGTAAAAATAAAAAAATTACACCCCTATTTCTCCGCTTAATTAGCGGTGTAAGAGTGTAATTATCAAGAGTGTAATTTTGAAATTAAGAGTGGAAGAGTGTAAAAATAATTTAAAGGTGGAATATTAAAAGTGTAAAAATAATTTAAAGGTGTAAAACTAAAAGTGTAAAAGAAAATTGAAGGTGGAATTATTATTGGATTTTACACTCTTATTTTTTAAAATTACACTCTTAAAATTACACTCTTACACCGCTAATTAAGCGGAGAAATAGGGGGGTAATTTTTTTATTTTTACACTCTTTACACTCTTTTCCCCGTTATTTTCCGGGAAAATCCTCCCCCCGGGTTCCAGTGCCACTCCGGTTCAATGCGCAATAAAGAGCCCAAAAATGAAACACAGGGACACATAAATGTGAAATGAAGTTACGTTCGGCTGCAAGGCTTTTCACAAAATTTTAATCTATTTTGAAATGAAGCGATCATAAAGACAACTAAGATAAGCGTACATAAAATTATTGCAAGCAACTGCCGAAAAAAGAGAAATTTACACTAGATTTAACATTCTAGTACACATTTTTATAACAACGAAGGGAATTGTTTGCCTCATTTTAAGTTATCAATTTTTGTTAACTATTACTTAAATTCCTCGATAAAAACATCAAATTTGATATATATTCTCTTTCAAATGCTGTTATAAGAATATGCATTCGCTTTTAAATGAATAGGTCTAAAATACCCCCAAAAAATTACTAGATTTGACAAAGTAGCTCCAACAAATTGACCATACAAGAGTAACATAATCCATAAAACATGAAATTTTAAGATAATAAAGACGGGAACAAACCACGAACTTAAATTTAGCGGCAGATTAAATGCAAAATAATCCCTCGTTTCAGTTTTCAATGTCGACGGCAGCTATGGCTAAGACAATTTCACCAACACTACTAAAATTAGGGATTATTGTCCAATTAATCTGTCGAGTAATCTATATTCTTTTGTTTGTTCCCATCTGTCTTGTCTTAAAATTTCATGCCTTGTGGATTATGTGCATTATTCCCTTATTTTGTTAATGATTAGTGCTACTTTGTGAAATCTTCTCTAATATTTTGAGGGTAATTTAGGCCTATTCATTTAAAAACGAAGAGAGCTTCATTTAAAAAAGATTATTGCTTCCAGTCCGTAAAAGTGCAAAATGCGGTTCTTAACTATGCGTAATCTATTTACGCAAAATTTTCGCGGATGGAGCTTCATTCAAATATATTTTGCGGTGAAAAGCAGTTTTCATTTTTAAATTTCCATTTTACAAGTGAAAGCCACTAGCTGGAGGTTCCATATAGGGCACCATCTTTTCGTCCGGCAAATTCAAAAGTATTCTTTACATGCACTGGTATTCCCATAGGAAAAGTGAAATCTGGTAATGAAAACGAAAAAATTTACTCGATAATTTGGTACCGGAAAGCGCTCATAAAATTGAAAGTTCGCAAGTAGACTTTGTATTTAAACTATTACATTTCCGACTGATGATCTTGTTATACAAAAAGTATTATTTTGCTCTGTATAAGGTTGTTTACATAGATGTTTTATTTACATTTCATGTCACATTTAAAAATGAAATTTAAATGACTTTAATTAATTGATTGGTTTATATTGCTTTTGATACATCATAATGCGCAAGTTTGTCTACTCAACAAATTCATTGCAGTTTTTAGAGCATTTCAGTAGGACTTTTCAAATTGTTATACTCATACACAAGGAGTATAGTCAATTGAATCGCAAATGGCTTTGCAAGTACTGAGATAGGCACTTGCGTCGCGAATGGCAGGTTTAGTTGTTACTTTCAACTAAATTCTTTCTAGATTGGGCAATCGCGGTGCGATTGACTCTAACTGAACTACTCAGTTAAAACGAGAAGTATTTTGCAAGGATTAAATTAAACTGAGCGTTAGCGCTGCAAATTGGAGAATGAAAGTTAAAGATAATACAGATTATGAAAGAAAGTTTGTTCAGGTTTTAATCATAAGTAAAGGAAGCAAAGTTTGATTTGTTTACAACGTGAATGAATATATATCCGGTACAGACAGGATGAACAGACTTAACTGCTAAAAATGGGAGGAAGTATATAGCACTGAACTAAAAATGGCATTCGCTCTTCAAAAGGAACTTACAACAATAAATTAGTTTAAAATACGGATATGGATACATGAACGGTATCCATTGCCGTATGGCATTTCCCCCTCTTGGGGAAAAATTAATTTACTAGATTAAAATCAGAAAATTAATAATTATTCACCGGTTAGTAAGTAATAAAATATTAAATAATAGATAGAATAAAAGTTTATGAAAGTTTTCTTTATCAAAGATCACTCGCTGTCGCTCTTTTCAGCATTTTCGGCCTGGAGAACTGTCATCTCCCTTGGTTAGTTTTGCGAGTACTCATCTCCTTCATTTGATCCTCCCGCAATGCCAGTGTCTTGGTAATCAGTGTAACCTTCTGTGTTACGGACTTTTTCGACAATTGTTTGCGATTTTTGGGATTTCTTTTTCAATGTCCTTTTGCTTTTTCTAATAGAAGACGTATCCGAATCCGATGTATCACTGACCGTGATTTTGCGTTTTGAAGTCTTCCGCAAGATGGGCGTAGGTTGTTTTTGAGCTGAGGAGGTTGTTTGTGTTCCAGATGGCCCTGCTATATCAGACGATACCACTTGCGGCGCGATTGGACTAAAATTTAATATTTGTGTAAGGTCGGGTCGATTTTGGAATGCCTCATCGTATTTCGGGTTTCTTTTTGGTACTCTCATCTTCAATGATCTTGCGACATTGCTAGCTGTAGATATCCAAGATCGTGCCGACGAAACGACACTTACATCTTCTGTGTTTTTTCCGTTTCGCGTTATCTTTTTCTCTCCAGTATTTTTTCGGAAAAGATCTCTTTTGTGCTGTTGAATTTTTTGTTCAAGGGTTTTTTCGTTTATTTTTTTTGGGCGTCGGTCTATGTACTGTGCTAACGTTGTTTCCCGTTCAGCTCGCGTTCCAAATTTGGCGATGTCAGAATTCCTGACCCGTACTTCAGGTTTGGAAGGTTCTTTGATGACACTCGTCGTTGGGCTTATTTTGCACACTGTACTGTCAGGTGCTAATACTTCGTAGAGGCCGTCCAAGTTTTTCTTTTGGCGCTGGTTCTCATGTATTTTGCGGGCCAACTTCACTTGTACGCTTCGTTCGGAGCAGGGAATTGCACGGTGAATGACATCTGGCTTTATAAAACGATCTTCCCCGTCTTTCCTTTTCTCTTGTTCTGTTCTTGCGCGGGTACTTGCGGCGCAAATGACTCGCTCAATTTCCGTGTCGGAACAAAGAGCTGTATCCGCCCACTGTTCATCTGTAAGATAGGAACGACCAGGGATTGTATCCTCGTCTAAATAATAATTAATTATTGCATTATAGTTGAGATTTTTACTATCAGATTTAGTTGTAATATTTGATATAGGTGTGTTACATTTTCTACCGAAATGTGCCTCAAAGGGTGTGGTTGTGATTGTTTTTTGTTTTGATATTCGGAGTCGTTGTATTATTGCTTTGAGTGAATTTTCTAAATTGAATTTTTTATTTAATTGTGATTTCATGCAAGATAATTGTCGTTTAATTGTTTGAATGATACGTTCTACTAATCCGATTGCTCTATGGTCAATTGCAGGTGCATAAATAGGTGTAATATTATTTTCGGTACAGAATGTTTCAAATTTCTTTCCTGTAAAACATCTAGCTTGATCTAATCTAATAGTTCTAGGCACTCCATGATGATATATATAATTATTTAAGAATTTGATTACATTTGGGCCTGATGCGTTATTTACTATTTCTGCTGTGGGATATTTAGAGTATCTATCTATACTTGTAAGAAAATATTGTTCTATTCCTTTTTCATTTAAAATTGGGCCACCAAAATCTAATTGTATTTCGTCATTTGGTTCACTACATTTAGGTAGAGGTGTCCATTTGCGGTGCGAAATCACTGATTTTAGATTCTTACCAATATCCGTGCAAGCTTTGCACTCACTGGCCTTTGCCAGAATGTCTCTGTGGATGTAGGGCCACCAGATATTTTGAGCTAAGGAAAGCATAGCGAAACTGCCTGGGTGTGTGGAGTGTATGTCCTCCAACAACGCATCTTTAATGGATTTTGGGATCGCAATTCTTTCATCTAGGCAGACACACCCGTGCTTCACGCTAAGATCTCTCCAATATGAAGAGAGATAAGGACTGATTTCTTGTAAACGTTCTGCATCATTTCGAAGTACACAGTCCCTTACTTCTTTCAATATCGCGTCTTTTCCAGTCAGTATTGCTAGGAATTTTCTACTGAACACTTTGATGAGGGTCTCGGTGAACATTATATCCTCAGCTTCGTCTATCATACTACCAGTTGGGGTTTCAGTATGAGTTGTTGCATTTGATTCGGGTGTTGAAGGTGTTGTGTCGGAGAACGTTACTCTTGCTTTATTAGGGGTCGATTTAGAGCGGGTTGCTTTAGCTTTTGACATCGTGCTGAGACTATTTAATGAATTATTTGATATGAGAGGTTTATTGAGTTTATTCACAAAGTAGTTTTTCTTAGGCAGATTTTGGGCAAAAAGCGAGTGATTTTTGGGTGAGTGGTATTTATACTTGGGGATTTGTGTTTTCGCGCTTAATTTAGTGTTGTTAGGTGTATTACTTGACTTATTACCATTAATAGGCAGCATTAAGGATAATTGTTCAGATTGTTCACATTCTTTACTGTCTAAGATTTGCACCTCTTTTGCAGCGAATTTGTTATTGGAATGTGAATTATTTACTTTACGGTGATTTGGTACAAATTGTAATTTTGTAAATGTAGGCGGCATTTGCAACGCAAATGGATGTACAGAATACGGATTAAATTTAGAATTAGCATGTGTTAATTGCGGTGCGAATGGAGGTTTCAATGGTGAACTGGTTAATTGTGATGCAAATGCTTTATCGCAATTAGTTGAATTATTGCTTTTTGGTATGGTTAATCGCGATGCAAATGGTTGTGTAACTTTTAGTGAAGGCAAATTCGACTTTAATATGTTTCTAAATTTTGTAGTTGCAGTTTGTCTATTGGTAATTAAATGTTTCATTGAATCACGGATTTTAGAAATTGTTGCTACAACAAAGTGCTCGTCGTATGTAGATATCTTTTTAGCTCTTGCAAAAGGGTTTCTAGAGATGTAGTCAACGAGTCCCATTTTTGCACCTGGCATATGCTCAATCGTGAAATTATACGGTAGCAATCTATCTATCCATCGAGACAGTCGACTATTGTATGATTTATTTGATCGGTGTTCTTTAAGTATTGACAATAGGGCTCTATGGTCTGTTACTACCGTAAAGTTTTTTCCGTATAAGTAGTATTTAAAATAATCGATTGACCAAACTATCCCCAATAGTTCCAATTCGTTGACGCTGTAGCGTTCTTCCGTTGAATTGAGGAATCGCGACGCGAAGGCTATGGGTTTCCAACCGTCCGGTGTGTTTTGTTCCAATGCTGCCCCCAATCCTGAACGGGAGGCATCACATTTTACACGAACATCCAGTTTGGGGTTGTAATGGCTATTTTCTGTACTATTTGCTATTTTTTCTTTAATCTGATTAAAATGTTTAGTATGTTCGTCTGTCCAGATGAATTTTACTGATTTCTTTAGTAGTGGTCTAAGTGGATGACATAGTTGTGCTAGGTGAGGTATAAATTTGCCAATATAATGTACCGACCCGAGAAATGATCTAAGACGTTTTAATGTTGTTGGTGGTGGTATTGTTAAGATTGCGGCTGTTTTGCTTTCTAAAGGTGATATTCCAGTCTGTGTAAATTTGTAACCGAGCCATTTTATTTCAGATTTAGCAAAATGATATTTCTGGAGGTTAATTCTCAAGTTATCATCATCTAATTTCTTTAGACATTTGTGAACGTAGGCTAAATGGTCTGCTTCAGTGCCGGTACTAACGATTATAATATCGTCCAAGAAACAATATGTGTTTTGTAAACCTATGAGAGTATAATCCATGGCTTTTTGAAACTCTGCCGGCATATCTGTAAGTCCATAAAAACCAGTTTTGAATCTATATGTACCTGTAGATTCTCCACATATGATGTTAAAATTACAGTGTTTTGATGTATCGTGATGTAATTTTAATTGACTGTATGCATATTTGAGATCTAATGTGGTGAAATATGCTTGTTGACCATTTTGTATATCTGTGAGGTGTTGTGATATGGTGTCAATTAACATTTCAATATTAGGCATTTGGTATTTGTTTTTATGTATCGCTTTATTTAATACTTTTGAATCTAATGCGAGTTTTATCGACTGATCTTTTTTCACTGTGATTACAATCGGAGAGATGAAGTGTTCGTCAGAGCAACTAGATAGTTTTTCGATATGACCCTCAATCTGTAGTCTTTCTAATTCGCTTGATACTCTAGGTTGAAGATTTATCGGAACACGTCGACCTTTTTGATGCTTTGCTGTGAACGTTTGATGAAACTTTGACTTTGCTACATGTGTTTTAGATAAACCAATTCTCGATACTAGATGTGGAAATTGCGTCGCGATTGACTCTTTAATTTTACATGTAGGATTATTGATGTTATAAACACATTTACCAGTTTCTGGTTGTTGTTGGACAACTGCAAGTCCCAAAGTAGTGAACAGATCTCGTCCGATGATATTTTTGTGTCCATCATCTACCACAGTCAATATTGCTGATTTGTCTTGCCATTGATTATAGACTACTGTGGTTTCCAAGTGTCCAATGACTTTGATCGGCTCATTTGAAAAAGTTTTCAAATTCCTTTTTTCCGTCGATTCTATCCATTTAGCTGAGTTTGTAGATCGTAGGATTTTGTTTGCTAGACTTTGTGTTATGATGCTCACAGCACTTCCAGAGTCGATCATGGGAGATGTTTGTATTTCTCCCATTTGCACTTCCACGTTTAATGGTTCTAATTGATGAACTGAATCCGAAGAAATCGCTGCTACGTAGTCGTCAGAGTCGCTATCATAGTTTGAATCGTACACCTGGTTGTACAATTGTTGATAGCTCGTTATATAGTTTACTGATTCTTCGTCATCACTTTTTTCCGGCGTCTGATCGATTTGGTTTACATTTGATTTTTGAGTTTTCTGATTTGGATGCTGTGACTGTTTTGGTTTCCGACATTTTCTAGCGAAATGACCCATAATACCACAGTTATGGCATTTTTTACCATTCGCGGGACAAATCTGCTTATGGTTGTGGCTCCAGCAAAGACCACAATCCATACAAATACTCGTATATTGATAGTTTTTTGGGATAGATGCGTAGCGAGTGAAGTCTCGCTTTGTTGAAGGTCCATTCGCGTTGCGATTGCGCATTGAGTTATTATTGATGTAATTCACTGAAGTATTACCTGACATCAAGTTTTGGTTATTTTTCTGCTGGTTCTGGGCTCCCATCTCCATTTGTATGGCGATCTCCAATGCTTTTGGTGGATCTACTGTTTCCTTCAACAACTCTTTCTGAGTCTCGTGATCAAGCATATTTAATATGAATGCATCACGAATTAGTGTAGTTTCTTCACTACCAAGATTACAATTCTCCGCCAATTCTATGAGACGGCCGTAGAAACTTTCTACCGATTCTCCTTTTTGTTGTTTACACGAGTAGAAAACGAAGCGATCGTAAGTTATATTACGAACCTTTGTGAATGAGTCCTCCATTGCTCGCCACAAATCTTTAAAAGGTTATTTCTCGATCTGAAAATGAGGGTATTTGCTCTTGAAGATCCGTCGTCCCTCTGTACCGATGCTTAGATATAGCAATAATATTGTCTTCTGTTCAGAAATTCCCCATGGTTTGTCGCCACAGAGGATCCCGATTTCTTCAATCTTTGCACAACGATTTTGCCAATTGACTTTCAGTTGTTGGTTTCGGACTTTACGATCTCTTTCCGTTGCCTGTGTGTGGTTCTCCACCGGTGCTTCATAGGTAGGCTCAGGCGGGTATGTCACTGTTGCTGGTGGATCATTCAACAGGGTATCCAGTTGGATCCCTTCCTTAGCAAGTAGAGCCAATTTCCTTTGCTGCGTCCATTTGATCCACGTCAGGGAAGGTGTTGCTGTCGGTTTCTCCCAAAATGCTTCTATATGGAGTGGTGTTTTCTTTGAGTCCGCTGCTGACTGCGCCATGTTATACTCATACACAAGGAGTATAGTCAATTGAATCGCAAATGGCTTTGCAAGTACTGAGATAGGCATTTGCGTCGCGAATGGCAGGTTTAGTTGTTACTTTCAACTAAATTCTTTCTAGATTGGGCAATCGCGGTGCGATTGACTCTAACTGAACTACTCAGTTAAAACGAGAAGTATTTTGCAAGGATTAAATTAAACTCAGCGTTAGCGCTGCAAATTGGAGAATGAAAGTTAAAGATAATACAGATTATGAAAGACAGTTTGTTCAGGTTTTAATCATAAGTAAAGGAAGCAAAGTTTGATTTGTTTACAACGTGAATGAATATATATCCGGTACAGACAGGATGAACAGACTTAACTGCTAAAAATGGGAGGAAGTATATAGCACTGAACTAAAAATGGCATTCGCCCTTCAAAAGGAACTTACAACAATAAATTAGTTTAAAATACGGATATGGATACATGAACGGTATCCATTGCCGTATGACACAAATAGACGAAACTTAATTTTGTACCCGGGCCGAGGAATCTGGCCAAAATTATGTAAGATCAGCGGCAACTAGCGTTGACAAGTCGGAAAATTCACCGCAATTTTCTTACATAATTTTGCGTTGAATGCGTTGAATTTAAAGACAAAAATTCAACGCATTAAACGCAAAATTATGTAAGAAATGGCGGTGAATTTTCAGACTTGTCGACGGTAGTTGCCGCTGATCTTACATATTTAGCGTTGAATTAAGCGTAGATCTTACATATTTAGCGTAGAATTTAGCGTAGATCTTACATAATTAGCGTTGAATTTAGCGTAGATCTTACATAATTAGCGTTCAATTTAGCGTAGATCTTACATATTTTTGCGTTGAATTTAGCGTTGATCTTACAAAAAATCAACGCGTAGAACTCTGGGTATGGGACTCGAACCACTGACCTCCTGTTTACTTGTCCCCTCTACTACCATTGCGCCACCGTACCTTGGTTTTCGTAAGAGCCGCCATCCTTATAAAGCGTAGATCTTACATATTTTGCGTTGAACTTAGCGTAGATCTTACATATTTTGCGTTGATTTTAGCGTAGATCTTACATATTGTGCATTGAATTTTGCGTAGAACTTGCATATATTTCTTTGAATTTAGCCTAGATCTTACACATTTTTCGTTGAATTTAGCCGAGATCTTACATAATTTCAACGTATTCGACGCATTTATCATGTGAGAAGTACAGGGAAAAACTAAGAATTTTTTTTAAGTTTTGGAGAAAATTTGAATTTCTAGAACGGTCTGAAATGGTTTTTGCACCGTAAGAGTGCTAATGGTTATTTTTTGCTGACTTCATTTTTCTCAATTGTGCAGTATGGGGGTCGAAACATTAAAAAAAATTAATTTTTCGAAAAAAAATTGAAATCATCAAATGGTCTGAATTGGATTTTGCACTATAAAAGAGCACTAAAAAAGATTTTTTCTGACTTCTTGTTACTCACTTTTCGAGTATAGGGTTCGAAATAGTGAAAAAATCAATTTTTCGAAAAAAACTTGAAAAAGTTTTGAAATCTTAAAATGGTCTGAAAAGGATTTTGCACTATAAAAGAGCACTAAAAAGTGATTTTTCTCACCTGTGCAGTATAGGGTCGAAAAAGTTAAAAAATTTAATTATTAAAAAAATCTTGGAATATTGAAATCGTAAAATGGTCTCAAATGGATTTTGCACTATAAAAGAGCACTAAAAAGTGGTTTTTTTTCTGACTTCGGTTTTCTCACCTGTGGAGTATAGGGAAAACAGTGGAAAAATTGACTTTTTGAAAAAAAAAAATTGAAAACTTTCTGAAACCATAAAGTGGTCTGAAATGGATTTCAAAAAATTCAACCTTAAATTTGTAAGATCTACGCCAAAATTCTACGCAAAATATGTAAGATTGGTGTTGAAAGCGTTGAATTTATGTAAGATCTACGCTACAATCTACGCTAAATATGTAAGATCTACGACAAAATTCAACGCAAAATTATGTAAGATTGGCATTGAATGCGTTGAAATTATGTAAGATCTACGCTAAATTAAACGCTAAATATGCAAGATCTACGCCAAATTTCAACGCAAAAAATGTAAGATTGGCGTTGAATGCGTTGAATTTATGTAAGATCTACGCTGAATTCAACGCTAATTATGTAAGATCTATGCTAAAATTCAACGCAAAATTGTAAGACTAGTGTTGAATGCGTTGAATTTATGTAAGATCTACGCTAAATTAAACGCTAAATATGTAAGGTCTACGCTAAACTTCAACGCTAAATATGTAAGATCTACGCCAAATTTCAACGCAAAATATGTAAGATTGGCGTTGAATGCGTTGAAATTATGTAAGATCTACGCAAAATTCAACGCTAAATATGTATGATCTACGCTAAAATTCAACGCTAAATATGTAAGATCTACGCCAAAATTCAACGCAAAATATTTAAGATTGCCGTTGAATGCGTTGAAATTATGTATGATCTACGCTAAATTCAACGCTAAATATGTAATATCTACGCTAAAATTCAAAGCTAAATATGTAAGATCTACGCCAAAAATTTACGCAAAATTATGTAAGATTGGCGTTGAATGTGTTGAAATTATGTAAGATCTACGCTAAATTCAACGCTAAATATGTAAGATCTACGCTAAAATTCAACGCTAAATATGTAAGATCTACGCCAAATTTCAACGCAAAATATGTAAGATTGGCGTTGATTGCGTTGAATTTATGTAAGATCTACGCTAAATTCAACGCTAAATGTGTAAGATCTACGCTAAAATTCAACGCTAAATATGTAAGATCTACGCCAAAATTCAACGCAAAATTATGTAAGATTGGCGTTGAATGCGTTGAACTTATGTAAGATCTACGTTCAAGCGTAGATCTTACATAAATTCAACGCATTCAACGCCAATCTTACAAAATTTTGCGTTTTTTAGCGTTGACACCTCGGCCCGGGTATCAAATGAAGGGCAAACAAAACAATAAGTAATGTCTCGCCATATCTCGCTCTGATGGTTGTTTAAGGCTACTTGACGAGCCGGGTGGCATGCTTTGCAACCATTGAGGCGTCAACGCGATAAACGACGCGTAGAGAGCGAAGGGCAGGCAATTGTTCTGTTAACCTCTTACCAACGCAGTTTTCATAGTACTGTCAATTTTTTTTGTACACAAAGTTTTGACTGCCGCCAAGGGCATGGTCGACAGGGAAATAAGCAAACCTCTATTAATGCAAAAATTCCTCGATTGGCCAATCAGCGTTGAGAAATGTTTAATTGCTCTCAAACAAGTTTGCGGCAATTATAATATTTCTGCCGTTTTGTACGCAATTTTTTTGTTAGACTGATTTTTCGTCTGACTTATTTGGCTATTCGTCCTCAAAAACGGGATAAACATGCAAAACTTGGAGGTTGTTAAGTGGCTGAGTATCTCAGAGCCATACGCTTTACTAGTCTCCAAGTATGCGATTCACCGAAACTGTTTTGAGAAAACTGCTTTGAGATATCGGAGAGTCAAAAGCTGCCTTTAATCTTAAAAGTTCGACCCCCTCAGCCATCCCCCCTTTCGTTCAATCCACCCCCCCCCCCCAAAAAAAAACTCCCCATCAACCGTCCTCGACCCCTCTCGTCCAAACCTCCCTCCATGGCTGAACTCCCCTCTCCCAACACTTGACCCTGACCCCCCCTCCCACGCCCGCTCCGCTTACCCCCCCCCCCCCCCCCCATGCTTCCTAATCGCGCCCTTCTCTAGGTCTAAGCCCCAGCTGGCTACCAACGAACGTTTGAAAGAAATTCGCGCAACGTTAGTGGTTTATGTTTTCTTTCCTAATCCAATAGATAAATAGATCAGGGCCATTGTAACAGGACGATACGTCAAATAGAAAACATAAAATTTGAATTAGGTTGAGTGGACAAAAAATAAAACTAATAAGCAAAACATTTAAAATCTGCCCAATTCTTGTCTTTGTCGAAGGTTTGTTTGCCAAAATTCCCCAGTTCTTTATAGATTCCGAGTGACAGTAAAGACCTCGGTCAACAGTTTGCAATTGTTACAACGTTTTCCAAGGCTCATCCGGCACTGATGTGAGAATAGAAAAAAAGTAGGAACGTTTTTGAAGAATTTATAACGAAACTGCATACAATTGTCCTCCATTGAAATTAAAATAGTGTCTTTCAATTGATCTTTTGTCCATTCGCTCCGCATAAACACAAAATACGATTGAGGTACATAACTTTTTTATTTAAAAATATTTAATTCACCTTAACCGTTAAAGTAAATATGTTTATCCTTCGGTCAGCTCAAATTGCGCTTACCTCAACTCTAATCAAGAAAATGAGGAGTCACTATGTTAGCGAAAGACATAGCTGTCCCAACCTTACTTTAGGGTAATTTTGTAAACTTCGAGCTCTGTTTTAAATTTTGTGAAGTGAAAAGTACATAGATATTTGGTTCTTGATTGTTAATTCCGGTATGTATTATGTGTACATAAGCATCAATATTTGCGATTTACAAAGTGGTTTAGTCTTTTTGGTTCTTTCTTAGTTAGGAGAATTCGGTCTACTTTTTCTTCATATAATCCTTTTTTTCTGTAAATAGCTCAATAAATGGGTTTGTATTTTGCTATGATGGCCAGGACCTCATTTTAATGCTAATAGATGTCTCTAGGATTTTAGATGTAGCTAGACTTTTGAGTTTTTTGTTATAGACAATTCGATAAGTATGCCTGTTCGCCGAGGCATAATTGTCGAATTAAAAAACAAAAACTTGAATATAGAAATTTCAAAAATTTCAAAAACAAACAAAAACTTGAAGATAGAAATAAGATGGAAGGACCAGTTTCTTGATGTCTTGGATTAATAATTTCGTGATGCCTATTATTATTATTTTTATTTTCTTTGAAATTTTGCCGATGCACACAAAATATGTGTACATTCATATTTCGTGATGTCTGCGTGTTTTTTCAAAGTGAAGAGGCCTTAAGCTTAGATTAATGACAATTTCTAAAGGTTTTATGGGCCAATTTTTTATTACAGAATCAGAGGTCAAATTTGTAAGAAAAATGCATATCTTGTGAGAGTTGCCAATTAGTTGCAAATTAATCTCAAAGATATAAATTTGTTGGCAAATTTATGTGAGAATTTGCAAAAATTGGCAAACTAATGTCAAATTTTCAAAACTTGTTTGCAAATATTTGAAAATATAATTCACTATTTTACAAAGTCTGTAATTCAGTTTGCAATTTTTCGCAAACTTGACTTCAGGTTTCAACTAGGGATTCCTGTGAGTCTTAGGAGGTTGCAAAAACTTTGGGATATTTTGCTTCTCATTGAAATCAATAAGTGCCCTGCAAGAGATTAAAGCTTTACCCTCTCGCAGCTTTACCCACTCGTTTTCTTTCAATGAATAGCAAAATATCCCAGTTTTTACATAATTTTTTCCTCGACCTTCAAAAGTTTCCGTGCTCCATGATTCCACAGAAATATTAGTAGATTAGTAGTTGTCGCATTTTTTGTGGATGTCAGTGGTTGCAGGATGTTGTCGAGTTGTGAGTTAACTTTACTATAATTATGTAAGATCTACGCTTCAAAACGCAAAATCATGTAAGATTAGCGGTGAAAGCGTTGAATTTATGAAAGATCTACGCTTGAGTGTAGATCTTACATAGATTCAGCACATTCACAGCCAATCTTACCTTGTTATATAAATTTTAAGGTTGACATCTCGGCCCTGGTATCTCACCTCTCTGAATTTATATGAGTTGTTAGGGTCAGTAGATTTGATTTTGATTGCCTGCTTTTAGTTTTTGTCTCAGTTGAAATCACTGGGTTCGCTGTTGCTCAGGGTTCATGTAGGTTCCCCTGTATAGCTGTCAATTGTTTTCCTATTGTCCTTTTGTTCGCCAATCTAGGTAAAAGAGCAATTTTCTGCTTTCGTTGTGTATGTAGCCTGGTTTGATATTTCGATGGTAGTTTGATTAATTTTTCTTTTTTAACAATTTATCTGTTCTTTCAGTGACGCTATCTCTTTGCTTACGACAATCTGCAAATAATTTCGCCATCGTCAGTTTCCATTATATCGATATCATGATCGAGTCGAGGAGTCAGCAGATGTAATCAGATATTTTTGTAAGAAATACGCTGAATGTGCTGAAATCATGCAAGATTTGTGCTGATTGCGCTGAAAATTGAATAAATATTTCAGCACATTTCGGAAAAAGGTGCAGAAAATGTGCAACAAACGTGCTGAAAAGTGTGGAAGTGTGGATGTATAAAACGCGCTGAGAGTTGTTGAAAATAAAAGATTTTTTCAGCGGATTAATCTTACATATTCATCTGCTTAATGTGCTGAAAAGTGTTAAAATTATGCAAAAAATATGCTAAAAATTCAGCAGACTAAACGGCAAAATTAATCATATGAAAAATATTTTTTTCAGCAGTTGTCAGCATATTTACATAAATTTTGACAAAATCCTCGACCTGGGACCTAGATTCCAGCCTAGAATAAGTATATATTCTTCCGCCCTTGATGAGACTGAAAAATAACAGTGTCAAGAACCCAGGCCTAGGCCTCGACTTATGAAAAGACTTTAAATGTCTAGTAGGGTGGGGGGGGGGGGGGCAAGATTGACTATAATTACACGGTCGAGCTTCCTGGTTAAAGTCGAGCTAATATCTTTTCATGGGTCGAGCTAAAGTCTTTTCATAACGAAGAAATTCCAGCTAAGGTATCTTCATGGGTCAACCATTAGTCATTTCGCAACCACCAAAAATCGAGTTAAGATCTCTTCATGGGTCCACTATTAGTCTTTTCATTCAAAATTTTCTTTCTTTTTTACAGCTTCTGTACATATAGAAGCAGAACCGGAGCAAAACAAAATAGCTTTTGCACCAGGGCATCTCATCTTAGGAATCAGTTGGAAATTACCACAAGCCTTAAGAATTTCATCAATTAATAAGATAAAGAGTTATTGCAGCTTAAGTATATTACTACATTACTTATTCCAATGAAACCTGCTAGCTGAAGTATCGTTCCTAGTTCTATTAGCCAGGACAAAAACTCGGCGTTATTCGGTTTGTTTTCCCTTCCAAAATTATGAGCTATCTTTTTTAAAAAAAATAATTCAAGTTTTTGAGGGATCTGTGATTCTTTTGAATCGTAAAAAGTGAAAGAACATGAATGCAGACTATGTTATATGCAATTTTGCACGTGAATTGTTGATGGGAAGAAGCAGACTTATGAGAAGACTAACGATTGACCCATGAAAAGACTTTAACTCGACTTTGCTTGCAAACATTATGTCGAGCTTATGTCCAGCCCAAATTTTTGATCGAGCTAAAATCTTTTGTAAAATATTGTGTCCAGCTAAAGTCTTTTGCGAAAATAGTAATCAAAGGTGAAATGCACATTGTTTTGCTCTCTTAACGTAAAAAACATTGAGAAAAAATTCTTAAGTAAAAGGTGTTTCATTAGTAAAAACTAACAAAAAATACTTTAAGAAACTCATTTTTGCTAACACAAACATATATATATATATATATATATATATATGTATATATATATATATATATATATATATATATATATATATATATATATATATGAGTCATCAACGATCAATTGAGCATCATTTTTATTTGCACGCAATAGAGAAATATTTCTTAAACTAAATGTTTCGTTAGTGAAAACTAACACGCTGAAACAATTTAAAAACATCAATCTTGCTCATGGAAATTGTATATGACTCATCAACGATCAATTGTACATCACGTCTTATCTGTTATTGTACAAGTCCCGGAGAGACATTTCTTCAGAAAATGTTCTCCCATAAGTTAAAACTAACACAAAAGTACCTTCAAAAAACAATAATACACAAAGTATATATGTGTCACAAAAGTTCAGTTCTACATTCGTTTTCACCCTCTTAATGTACAAGTTATTGAGGAAAAGTTTTAAAGAGAAAGTTGACCTAAAAAACTCAAGCTAATACGGAAAAGCGTAAAAATGTATCTATTTTTGCTCATTCAAAGTTTATATCAGCCATTAAATGTCAATTGTCAATCATTTTTTCTCCTACTAATATAAGCTTCGCAGAGAAAAATTTCTTCAGACAAAGTTGTTCCAATAGTTAAAACTAACATAGAAATTCATAAAGATTTGTCAACTTTGCTCGTACAAAGTATAAATGAGTCATAAAATTCAATTGTACATCATTTTTGTCTTCCTAATGTACAATTCATAGAGAATCATTTCTTAGTTGCAAGTCTTTTCATTGGTGAAAATCAACAAAAAAGTTCAAAAATTATCAAGCTATACATGAGCCATCAAAGGTCAATTATACATTTAATTTTTTTCCTATTAAATATAAAAAATCATTGAGGAAAATCTGATAACTTGTTTTATTAGTTAAAACTATTACCAAAACATTTATTTAGTCAATTTTCATCACATAAAAATTATATATGAGTAACAAACGTCAGTTGTACATCAGTTTTT
>NW_027453506.1:0-14715 GCF_964194025.1 Convolutriloba macropyga | reverse complement strand
ATTTAGCTTGCAAATCAACTAATAGATAGTAACTGATTTAATGAGCCATTCGCGGTTCCACTTTTTCAAGCTTCGCTTGCACATGCATGGCTTAGTCTTTCAGACAAGCATATGGCAACTGACAGGATCAATCAGTTTAATTGTACTTTGAACAATCTTTCGATTTGTTCGAATTTAGAAAGACATAGCCTTGCGGCCTCGTCAATCTTGCTTTGAGCTTTTTAAATCACGAAGAGTTTCAATGCATGCTTTGGCATGGCTACTAGTTACTACACAGTACTCTACACACTTAGAGTTACCCACGATTACACATTTCACATGCTGATGTTTCGGCTCGCGCGTACTAGAAACAGCATAATACTATGTGTACTGGTAGATAGCGCTCTGTGAGCATTTCCCATGAGCAGGTTTTGCCCTCCAAATCTCTGTTCTACTGTTACCAATACCGGCTAACAACTGTATCATACTAGGGAGAATTGACTCATGATTTAAAAACCAGATGTTCACATGTCGATGTTTCGGCTCTCGCCTACTAGAAACAACATAATACTAGTCTGTTAAAAATCTCAATCACGCCGCCTCTTCAGATACAGAAGTTTTACCTTTTATTGGTTAGAGAACAGCTTTCCAGCTGTCGACATGGTTACTAGTAACAACACCGTACTCAACACAAAAACTTTTCAACTTCACAACTTTCACATGCTGATGTTTCTGCTTTCGCATACTAGAAACAGCATAATACTTATTGTTTTTGTCAAGTAATTTGTGTGTCTTTCCCATGTGAAGTTTCACCGGTCAACAATGTTTCCCTGACCAATTACGGCTACTAGTAGCTGTATAATACTAGGGAAAATGATTGAGGATTTAATATCAGATTTTCACATGTTGATGTTTCGGCTTTCGCCTACTAGAAACAACATAATACTAGTCTGCTAAGAAATCTCGCTCAAATTGCCTTTTCACATACAGAAGTTTCACCTTCTATTGGTTAGAGAACAGTTCTCAGCTGTCGACATGGTTACTAGTAACAACATCGTACTCAACACAAAAATTCTTCAACTTCAACAACTTTCACATGCTGATGTTTCTGCTTTCGCGTACTAGAAACAGCATAATACTTATTGCTTTGTCAAGAAGTGTGTGTGTCTTTCCCATGCGAAAGTTTCACCGGTCAGCAATAATTGCCGTGTCCAATTAAGGTTACTCATAGCTGTATAATACTAGGGAAAATGATTGAGGATTTAATATCAGATTTTCACATGTTGATGTTTCGGCTTTCGCCTACTAGAAACAACATAATACTAGTCTGCTAATAAATCTCGCTCAAATTGCCTTTTCACATACAGAAGTTTCACCTCTTCTTGGTCACTGTACAGATGATGCTGTCTGTTCTTTATTTGGTTCTGCTTATTATAAGGAGGGGCATCACTCCTTCCTCCTTGGTTTGCATGCATTAAGCCTGCTTTGTGAAAAGCGTATCTTTCTAGCTTTTCTTCGCCTTACTCGAGTAGGACGATACAATCCAGACATTAGTCAGTCTTGGTGTAAAGTCACTGAGTATTATTCGGTTCTGCTTTATTCAGCAATATGCTGTATAATTGTTGTAATTTGCGAACATATTTGTTCTCAGTTCCGAACTACTAGCGACGACAGATTACCAGCGGTCATGAGCCATCAAGGTAGTTCTTTGGTGCATCAAGTAGAGAGGTGCCATCAAACAACACTTCCCTAATAATGCTACACACATAGAATTTGCTACAGTGCAGCTTTTTACTTTGCAAAATTTGCGCACAAATTTTGCATAGAATAAATGTTTTATCAAGATTTTTAGATCCCCTCCCTTGAGAGAACGTTACTCCTTTAAGTGAACACCCCGCGGCGTCCTGTTGTTATTGCTTATAACCATTTCGCAAGCCGGAGGCATAATGCACTACGCAAGCCGCTACTTTGGCACAGAGGCACCTAGTTTTACACCCGGGACTTCAGGTGGCCCAGTTTTACACCCAGTACAGCGGTGCCAGTTGGTAACCCGGTGGATCCTCGGAGACCAGACATGATCATAGATCAAACCCGATGTATGCTACTCCTGAACGTATAGTATCTCCACTGTGCAATGAAATTATCGTTCGTTTCGGGCCTTCCTATACGTTCAGCAGACAATCGCTAGGAATTCACCTCGTGACCCGTGGTGACCACACTGGATTTCAAGTTTATTGATTTGGACAGACCTGTCATTTATTTTGCTTTTCAGCTTCAGTTCTGCTCGATCTAGCTTGCCTAAGGCTTGATCTCGCTTTGCTCACCCCTGTAGGAGCCTCTACTAGTACCACTCGGAGTAATGGGGAATCCACCAGACCTAATCGATGAATGCCATCAAACAACAAACATCATACCCGGCTTCATCAGGCATATTTTATTACTTCCGAGAGGTACTTTAGTATCAGATCTTTCTCCATGCCTCTTATGAGGACCCGTCAGACCTTTCGGTTTATCGTTTAGCTTCAGTCCTGCTCGATCTAGCTTTCCCAAGGCTCGATCTAGCTCTATTCGCCCCACTAGAGGGCTCTCTAAGACCCCTCGGTCTTAGTGTTAGCTCCGGTACTGCTCGGTCGTGCTTGCTGAAGGCCCGACCCAGCTTTAGTTAGATTCTCGTACTTTCTCTTGGCCTCTCTAGGAGGACCAGACAGACCTCTCGGTCTATCGTTTAGCTTCAGTCCTGCTCGATCTAGCTTGCCCAAGGCTTGATCAAGCTCTATTCGCCCCGCTAGAGGGCTCTCTAAGACCCCTCGGTCTTAGTGTTATCTTCTGTAATGCCTAACCAAGCTTACTACAGGCCTTGGTCAGGTCTTTATCGGTCACCGATTAGTAACAGACCAATCATAGGGCCTTCCACCCTATCCGGGTTGAGGTCTTTAGTCCAGCCATATTTTGACAAGACACCTCTCCCTAATAATGCCCCACACATAGAATTACTGTCCATGCAGTATTTAACTTGTGTTTTTTTCTAAAATTTGATTTTCACTTTTTGGAGGTTCATTTGCTCCTCTGACACTCTTTCAGCTTCAATCTTACTCGATCTAGCTTTCCCAAGGCTCGATCTAGCTCTATTCGCCCCACTAGAGGGCTCTCTAAGACACTTCGGTCTTAGTGTTAGCTCCGGTCTTGCTCAATCGTGCTTGCTGAAGGCGCGATCAAGCTTTAGTTAGCTTCTCGTACTTCCTCTTGGCCTCTCTAGGAGGACCAGACAGACCTCTCGGTCTATCGTTTAGCTTCAGTCCTGCTCGATCTAGCTTTCCCAAGGCTCGATCTAGCTCTATTCGCCCTGCTAGAGGGCTCTCTAAGACCCCTCGGTCTTAGTGTTAGCTCCGGTACAGCTCGGTCGTGCTTGCTGAAGGCCCGATCAAGCTTTAGTTAGATTCTCGTACTTTCTCTTGGCCTCTATAGGAGGACCAGACAGACCTCTCGGTCTATCGTTTAGCTTCAGTCCTGCTTGATCTAGCTTTCCCAAGGCTCGATCTAGCTCTATTCGCCCTGCTAGAGGGCTCTCTAAGACCCCTCGGTCTTAGTGTTAGCTCCGGTACAGCTCGGTCGTGCTTGCTGAAGGCCCGATCAAGCTTTAGTTAGCTTCTCGTACTTTCTCTTGGCCTCTCTAGGAGGACCAGACAGACCTCTCGGTCTATCGTTTAGCTTCAGTCCTGCTCGATCTAGCTTTCCCAAGGCTCGATCTAGATCTATTCGCCCTGCTAGAGGGCTCTCTAAGACCCCTCGGTCTTAGTGTTAGCTCCGGTACAGCTCGGTCGTGCTTGCTGAAGGCCTGATCAAGCTTTAGTTAGCTTCTCGTACTTTCTCTTGGCCTCTCTAGGAGGACCAGACAGACCTTTCGGTCTCTTGCTTAGCTTCAGTCCTGCTCGATCTAGCTTTCCCAAGGCTCGATCTAGCTCTATTCGCCCCGCTAGAGGGCTCTCTAAGACCCCTCGGTCTTAGTGTTAACTCCTGTAATGCCTAACCAAGCTTACTACAGGCCTTGGTCAGGTCTTTATCGGTCACCGATTAGTAACAGACCGATCATGGGGCCTTCCACCCTATCCGGGTTGAGGTCTTTAGTCCAGCCATATTTTGACAAGACACCTCCCCCTAATAATGCCCCACACATAGAAATACTGTCCATGCAGTATTTAACTTGTGTTTTTTCTAAAATTTGATTTTCACTTTTTGGAGGTTCATTTGCTCCTCTGACACTCTTTCAGCTTCAATCTTACTCGATCTAGCTTTCCCAAGGCTCGATCTAGCTCTATTCGCCCCACCAGAGGGCTCTCTAAGACACTTCGGTCTTAGTGTTAGCTCCGGTCTTGCTCAATCGTGCTTGCTGAAGGCGCGATCAAGCTTTAGTTAGCTTCTCGTACTTTCTCTTGGCCTCTCTAGGAGGACCAGACAGACCTCTCGGTCTATCGTTTAGCTTCAGTCCTGCTCGATCTAGCTTTCCCAAGGCTCGATCTAGCTCTATTCGCCCCGCTAGAGGGCTCTCTAAGACCCCTCGGTCTTAGTGTTAGCTCCGGTACAGCTCGGTCGTGCTTGCTGAAGGCCCGATCAAGCTTTAGTTGGCTTCTCGTACTTTCTCTTGGCCTCTCTAGGAGGACCAGACAGACCTCTCGGTCTCTTGCTTAGCTTCAGTCCTGCTCGATCTAGCTTGCCCAAGGCTTGATCAAGCTCTATTCGCCCCGCTAGAGGGCTCTCTAAGACCCCTCGGTCTTAGTGTTAGCTCCGGTACAGCTCGGTCGTGCTTGCTGAAGGCCCGATCAAGCTTTAGTTAGCTTCTCGTTTTTTCTCTTGGCCTCTCTAGGAGGACCAGACAGACCTCTCGGTCTATCGTTTAGCTTCAGTCCTGCTCGATCTAGCTTTCCCAAGGCTCGATCTAGCTCTATTCGCCCCGCTAGAGGGCTCTCTAAGACCCCTCGGTCTTAGTGTTAGCTCCGGTACAGCTCGGTCGTGCTTGCTGAAGGCCCGATCAAGCTTTAGTTGGCTTCTCGTACTTTCTCTTGGCCTCTCTAGGAGGACCAGACAGACCTCTCGGTCTATCCTTTAGCTTCAGTCCTGCTCGATCTAGCTTTCCCAAGGCTCGATCTAGCTCTATTCGCCCCGCTAGAGGGCTCTCTAAGACCCCTCGGTCTTAGTGTTATCTCCTGTAATGCCTAACCAAGCTTACTACAGGCCTTGGTCAGGTCTTTATCGGTCACCGATTAGTAACAGACCGATCATAGGGCCTTCCACCCTATCTGGGTTGAGGTCTTTAGTCCAGCCATATTTTGACAAGACACCTCCCCCTAATAATGCCCCACACATAGAATTACTGTTTATGCAGCTTTTCACTTGTGAAATTTTTAATTTTCGCAATTATTATAGAATAAGTGTTTGCGCAGCTTTTCATAGGTCGAGCTCTAGCTAGCTAGCTCAAGCTAGCTAGCTAGCTCAAGCTCAAGCTATCTAGCTCAAGCTCAAGCCAGCTAGCTCAAGCTCAAGCTAGCTAGCTAGCTCAAGCTCAAGCTAGCTAGCTAGCTCAAGCTCAAGCTAGCTAGCTCAAGCTCAAGCTAGCTAGCTCAAGCTCAAGCTAGCTAGCTAGCTCAAGCTCAAGCTCAAGCTAGCTAGCTCAAGCTCAAGCTCAAGCTAGCTAGCTAGCTCAAGCTCAAGCTAGCTAGCTAGCTCAAGCTCAAGCTAGCTAGCTAGCTCAAGCTCAAGCTAGCTAGCTCAAGCTCAAGCTCAAGCTCAAGCTAGCTAGCTAGCTCAAGCTAGCTAGCTAGCTCAAGCTCAAGCTAGCTAGCTAGCTCAAGTTCAAGCTAGCTAGCTAGCTCAAGCTCAAGCTAGCTAGCTAGCTCAAGCTCAAGCTAGCTAGCTCAAGCTCAAGCTAGCTAGCTCAAGCTCAAGCTAGCTAGCTAGCTCAAGCTCAAGCTCAAGCTAGCTAGCTCAAGCTCAAGCTCAAGCTAGCTAGCTAGCTCAAGCTCAAGCTAGCTAGCTAGCTCAAGCTCAAGCTCAAGCTAGCTAGCTAGCTCAAGTTCAAGCTAGCTAGCTAGCTCAAGCTCAAGCTAGCTAGCTCAAGCTCAAGCTAGCTAGCTCAAGCTCAAGCCAGCTAGCTCAAGCTCAAGCTCAAGCTAGCTAGCTAGCTCAAGCACAAGCTAGCTAGCTAGCTCAATCTCAAGCTAGCTAGCTCAAGCTCAAGCTAGCTAGCTCAAGCTCAAGCTAGCTAGCTAGCTCAAGCTCAAGCTCAAGCTAGCTAGCTCAAGCTCAAGCTCAAGCTAGCTAGCTAGCTCAAGCTCAAGCTAGCTAGCTAGCTCAAGCTCAAGCTCAAGCTAGCTAGCTCAAGCTCAAGCTCAAGCTAGCTAGCTAGCTCAAGCTCAAGCTGGCTAGCTAGCTCAAGCTCAAGCTAGCTAGCTAGCTCAAGCTCAAGCTAGCTAGCTCAAGCTCAAGCTCAAGCTCAAGCTAGCTAGCTAGCTCAAGCTAGCTAGCTAGCTCAAGCTCAAGCTAGCTAGCTAGCTCAAGTTCAAGCTAGCTAGCTAGCTCAAGCTCAAGCTAGCTAGCTAGCTCAAGCTCAAGCTAGCTAGCTCAAGCTCAAGCTAGCTAGCTCAAGCTCAAGCTAGCTAGCTAGCTCAAGCTCAAGCTCAAGCTAGCTAGCTCAAGCTCAAGCTCAAGCTAGCTAGCTAGCTCAAGCTCAAGCTAGCTAGCTAGCTCAAGCTCAAGCTAGCTAGCTAGCTCAAGTTCAAGCTAGCTAGCTAGCTCAAGCTCAAGCTAGCTAGCTCAAGCTCAAGCTAGCTAGCTCAAACTCAAGCTAGCTAGCTAGCTCAAGTTCAAGCTAGCTAGCTAGCTCAAGCTCAAGCTAGCTAGCTAGCTCAAGCTCAAGCTAGCTAGCTCAAGCTCAAGCTAGCTAGCTCAAGCTCCAGCTAGCTAGCTAGCTCAAGCTCAAGCTCAAGCTAGCTAGCTCAAGCTCAAGCTCAAGCTAGCTAGCTAGCTCAAGCTCAAGCTAGCTAGCTAGCTCAAGCTCAAGCTAGCTAGCTAGCTCAAGTTCAAGCTAGCTAGCTAGCTCAAGCTCAAGCTAGCTAGCTCAAGCTCAAGCTAGCTAGCTCAAGCTCAAGCCAGCTAGCTCAAGCTCAAGCTCAAGCTAGCTAGCTAGCTCAAGCACAAGCTTGCTAGCTAGCTCAAGCTCAAGCTAGCTAGCTCAAGCTCAAGCTAGCTAGCTCAAGCTCAAGCTAGCTAGCTCAAGCTCAAGCTCAAGCTAGCTAGCTAGCTCAAGCACAAGCTTGCTAGCTAGCTCAAGCTCAAGCTAGCTAGCTCAAGCTCAAGCTAGCTAGCTCAAGCTCAAGCTAGCTAGCTAGCTCAAGCTCAAGCTCAAGCTAGCTAGCTCAAGCTCAAGCTCAAGCTAGCTAGCTGGCTCAAGCTCAAGCTAGCTAGCTAGCTCAAGCTCAAGCTAGCTAGCTAGCTCAAGCTCAAGCTAGCTAGCTCAAGCTCAAGCTCAAGCTAGCTAGCTAGCTCAAGCTAGCTAGCTAGCTCAAGCTCAAGCTAGCTAGCTAGCTCAAGTTCAAGCTAGCTAGCTAGCTCAAGCTCAAGCTAGCTAGCTAGCTCAAGCTCAAGCTAGCTAGCTCAAGCTCAAGCTAGCTAGCTCAAGCTCAAGCTAGCTAGCTAGCTCAAGCTCAAGCTCAAGCTAGCTAGCTCAAGCTCAAGCTCAAGCTAGCTAGCTAGCTCAAGCTCAAGCTAGCTAGCTAGCTCAAGCTCAAGCTAGCTAGCTAGCTCAAGTTCAAGCTAGCTAGCTAGCTCAAGCTCAAGCTAGCTAGCTCAAGCTCAAGCTAGCTAGCTCAAGCTCAAGCCAGCTAGCTCAAGCTCAAGCTCAAGCTAGCTAGCTAGCTCAAGCACAAGCTAGCTAGCTAGCTCAAGCTCAAGCTAGCTAGCTCAAGCTCAAGCTAGCTAGCTCAAGCTCAAGCTAGCTAGCTAGCTCAAGCTCAAGCTCAAGCTAGCTAGCTCAAGCTCAAGCTCAAGCTAGCTAGCTAGCTCAAGCTCAAGCTAGCTAGCTAGCTCAAGCTCAAGCTAGCTAGCTCAAGCTCAAGCTCAAGCTAGCTAGCTAGCTCAAGCTCAAGCTAGCTAGCTAGCTCAAGCTCAAGCTAGCTAGCTAGCTCAAGCTCAAGCTAGCTAGCTCAAGCTCAAGCTCAAGCTCAAGCTAGCTAGCTAGCTCAAGCTAGCTAGCTAGCTCAAGCTCAAGCTAGCTAGCTAGCTCAAGTTCAAGCTAGCTAGCTAGCTCAAGCTCAAGCTAGCTAGCTAGCTCAAGCTCAAGCTAGCTAGCTCAAGCTCAAGCTAGCTAGCTCAAGCTCAAGCTAGCTAGCTAGCTCAAGCTCAAGCTCAAGCTAGCTAGCTCAAGCTCAAGCTCAAGCTAGCTAGCTAGCTCAAGCTCAAGCTAGCTAGCTAGCTCAAGCTCAAGCTAGCTAGCTAGCTCAAGTTCAAGCTAGCTAGCTAGCTCAAGCTCAAGCTAGCTAGCTCAAGCTCAAGCTAGCTAGCTCAAACTCAAGCTAGCTAGCTAGCTCAAGTTCAAGCTAGCTAGCTAGCTCAAGCTCAAGCTAGCTAGCTAGCTCAAGCTCAAGCTAGCTAGCTCAAGCTCAAGCTAGCTAGCTCAAGCTCAAGCTAGCTAGCTAGCTCAAGCTCAAGCTCAAGCTAGCTAGCTCAAGCTCAAGCTCAAGCTAGCTAGCTAGCTCAAGCTCAAGCTAGCTAGCTAGCTCAAGCTCAAGCTAGCTAGCTAGCTCAAGTTCAAGCTAGCTAGCTAGCTCAAGCTCAAGCTAGCTAGCTCAAGCTCAAGCTAGCTAGCTCAAGCTCAAGCCAGCTAGCTCAAGCTCAAGCTAGCTAGCTAGCTCAAGCACAAGCTTGCTAGCTAGCTCAAGCTCAAGCTAGCTAGCTCAAGCTCAAGCTAGCTAGCTCAAGCTCAAGCTAGCTAGCTCAAGCTCAAGCTCAAGCTAGCTAGCTAGCTCAAGCACAAGCTTGCTAGCTAGCTCAAGCTCAAGCTAGCTAGCTCAAGCTCAAGCTAGCTAGCTCAAGCTCAAGCTAGCTAGCTAGCTCAAGCTCAAGCTCAAGCTAGCTAGCTCAAGCTCAAGCTCAAGCTAGCTAGCTAGCTCAAGCTCAAGCTAGCTAGCTAGCTCAAGCTCAAGCTAGCTAGCTAGCTCAAGCTCAAGCTAGCTAGCTCAAGCTCAAGCTCAAGCTAGCTAGCTAGCTCAAGCTAGCTAGCTAGCTCAAGCTCAAGCTAGCTAGCTAGCTCAAGTTCAAGCTAGCTAGCTAGCTCAAGCTCAAGCTAGCTAGCTAGCTCAAGCTCAAGCTATCTAGCTCAAGCTCAAGCTAGCTAGCTCAAGCTCAAGCTAGCTAGCTAGCTCAAGCTCAAGCTCAAGCTAGCTAGCTCAAGCTCAAGCTCAAGCTAGCTAGCTAGCTCAAGCTCAAGCTAGCTAGCTAGCTCAAGCTCAAGCTAGCTAGCTAGCTCAAGTTCAAGCTAGCTAGCTAGCTCAAGCTCAAGCTAGCTAGCTCAAGCTCAAGCTAGCTAGCTCAAGCTCAAGCCAGCTAGCTCAAGCTCAAGCTCAAGCTAGCTAGCTAGCTCAAGCTCAAGCTCAAGCTCAAGCTAGCTAGCTAGCTCAAGTTCAAGCTAGCTAGCTAGCTCAAGCTCAAGCTAGCTAGCTCAAGCTCAAGCTAGCTAGCTCAAGCTCAAGCCAGCTAGCTCAAGCTCAAGCTCAAGCTAGCTAG
The DNA here is from genome assembly GCF_964194025.1 of Convolutriloba macropyga. Taxonomy (NCBI): domain Eukaryota; kingdom Metazoa; phylum Xenacoelomorpha; order Acoela; family Convolutidae; genus Convolutriloba; species Convolutriloba macropyga. The sequence continues at coordinate 4,962 of NW_027453506.1, read as the reverse complement.
CTAGCTCAAGCTCAAGCTAGCTAGCTCAAGCTCAAGCTAGCTAGCTAGCTAGCTCAAGCTCAAGCTCAAGCTAGCTAGCTCAAGCTCAAGCTCAAGCTAGCTAGCTCAAGCTCAAGCTCAAGCTAGCTAGCTCAAGCTCAAGCTCAAGCTAGCTAGCTCAAGCCCAAGCTCAAGCTAGCTAGCTAGCTCAAGCTCAAGCTAGCTAGCTCAAGCTCAAGCTCAAGCTCAAGCTAGCTAGCTAGCTAGCTCAAGCTCAAGCTCAAGCTAGCTAGCTAGCTCAAGCTCAAGCTAGCTAGCTCAAGCTCAAGCTAGCTAGCTAGCTCAAGTTCAAGCTAGCTAGCTAGCTCAAGCTCAAGCTAGCTAGCTAGCTCAAGCTCAAGCTAGCTAGCTCAAGCTCAAGCTAGCTAGCTCAAGCTCAAGCTAGCTAGCTAGCTCAAGCTCAAGCTCAAGCTAGCTAGCTCAAGCTCAAGCTCAAGCTAGCTAGCTAGCTCAAGCTCAAGCTAGCTAGCTAGCTCAAGCTCAAGCTAGCTAGCTAGCTCAAGTTCAAGCTAGCTAGCTAGCTCAAGCTCAAGCTAGCTAGCTCAAGCTCAAGCTAGCTAGCTCAAACTCAAGCTAGCTAGCTAGCTCAAGTTCAAGCTAGCTAGCTAGCTCAAGCTCAAGCTAGCTAGCTAGCTCAAGCTCAAGCTAGCTAGCTCAAGCTCAAGCTAGCTAGCTCAAGCTCAAGCTAGCTAGCTAGCTCAAGCTCAAGCTCAAGCTAGCTAGCTCAAGCTCAAGCTCAAGCTAGCTAGCTAGCTCAAGCTCAAGCTAGCTAGCTAGCTCAAGCTCAAGCTAGCTAGCTAGCTCAAGTTCAAGCTAGCTAGCTAGGTCAAGCTCAAGCTAGCTAGCTCAAGCTCAAGCTAGCTAGCTCAAGCTCAAGCCAGCTAGCTCAAGCTCAAGCTCAAGCTAGCTAGCTAGCTCAAGCACAAGCTTGCTAGCTAGCTCAAGCTCAAGCTAGCTAGCTCAAGCTCAAGCTAGCTAGCTCAAGCTCAAGCTAGCTAGCTCAAGCTCAAGCTCAAGCTAGCTAGCTAGCTCAAGCACAAGCTTGCTAGCTAGCTCAAGCTCAAGCTAGCTAGCTCAAGCTCAAGCTAGCTAGCTCAAGCTCAAGCTAGCTAGCTAGCTCAAGCTCAAGCTCAAGCTAGCTAGCTCAAGCTCAAGCTCAAGCTAGCTAGCTAGCTCAAGCTCAAGCTAGCTAGCTAGCTCAAGCTCAAGCTAGCTAGCTAGCTCAAGCTCAAGCTAGCTAGCTCAAGCTCAAGCTCAAGCTAGCTAGCTAGCTCAAGCTAGCTAGCTAGCTCAAGCTCAAGCTAGCTAGCTAGCTCAAGTTCAAGCTAGCTAGCTAGCTCAAGCTCAAGCTAGCTAGCTAGCTCAAGCTCAAGCTAGCTAGCTCAAGCTCAAGCTAGCTAGCTCAAGCTCAAGCTAGCTAGCTAGCTCAAGCTCAAGCTCAAGCTAGCTAGCTCAAGCTCAAGCTCAAGCTAGCTAGCTAGCTCAAGCTCAAGCTAGCTAGCTAGCTCAAGCTCAAGCTAGCTAGCTAGCTCAAGTTCAAGCTAGCTAGCTAGCTCAAGCTCAAGCTAGCTAGCTCAAGCTCAAGCTAGCTAGCTCAAGCTCAAGCCAGCTAGCTCAAGCTCAAGCTCAAGCTAGCTAGCTAGCTCAAGCTCAAGCTCAAGCTAGCTAGCTAGCTCAAGTTCAAGCTAGCTAGCTAGCTCAAGCTCAAGCTAGCTAGCTCAAGCTCAAGCTAGCTAGCTCAAGCTCAAGCCAGCTAGCTCAAGCTCAATCTCAAGCTAGCTAGCTAGCTCAAGCTCAAGCTAGCTAGCTCAAGCTCAAGCTAGCTAGCTAGCTAGCTCAAGCTCAAGCTCAAGCTAGCTAGCTCAAGCTCAAGCTCAAGCTAGCTAGCTCAAGCTCAAGCTCAAGCTAGCTAGCTCAAGCTCAAGCTCAAGCTAGCTAGCTCAAGCTCAAGCTCAAGCTAGCTAGCTAGCTCAAGCTCAAGCTAGCTAGCTCAAGCTCAAGCTCAAGCTCAAGCTAGCTAGCTAGCTAGCTCAAGCTCAAGCTCAAGCTAGCTAGCTAGCTCAAGCTCAAGCTAGCTAGCTCAAGCTCAAGCCAGCTAGCTCAAGCTCAAGCTCAAGCTAGCTAGCTAGCTCAAGCTCAAGCTAGCTAGCTCAAGCTCAAGCCAGCTAGCTCAAGCTCAAGCTCAAGCTCAAGCTAGCTAGCTAGCTCAAGCTCAAGCTAGATAGCTAGCTCAAGCTAGCTAGCTAGCTCAAGCTCAAGCTCAAGCTAGCTAGCTAGCTAGCTCAAGCTCAAGCTAGCTAGCTCAAGCTCAAGCCAGCTAGCTCAAGCTCAAGCTCAAGCTAGCTAGCTAGCTCAAGCTCAAGCTAGCTAGCTCAAGCTCAAGCTCAAGCGAGCTAGCTAGCTCAAGCTCAAGCTAGCTAGCTAGCTCAAGCTCAAGCTAGCTAACTCAAGCTAACTCAGCTAGCTCAAGCTAACTCAAGCTAGCTAAAGCTAACTCAAGCTAACTCAAGCTAACTCAAGCTAACTCAAGCTAGCTAAAGCTAACTCAAGCTAACTCAAGCTAACCCGAGCTAACTCAAGCTAGCTCAAGCTAACCCAAGCTAGCTAAAGCTAACTCAAGCTAACTCAAGCTAATTCAAGCTAACTCAAGCTAACTCAAGCTAACTCAAGCTAACTCAAGCTAGCTAAAGCTAACTCAAGCTAACTCAAGCTAACTCAAGCTAACCCGAGCTAACTCAAGCTAACTGAAGGTAGCTAAAGCTAGTTCAAGCTAACTCAAGCTAGCTAAAGCTAAGACAAGCTAACTCAAGCTAACTCAAGCTAACTCAAGCTAACTCAAGCTAACTCAAGCTAGTTCAAGCTAACTCAAGCTAACTCAAGCTAACTCAAGCTAGCTAAAGCTAACTCAAGCTAACTCAAGCTAACTCAAGCTAACCCGAGCTAACTCAAGCTAACTCAAGGTAGCTAAAGCTAGTTCAAGCTAACTCAAGCTAGCTAAAGCTAAGACAAGCTAACTCAAGCTAACTCAAGCTAACTCAAGCTAACTCAAGCTAACTCAAGCTAGTTCAAGCTAACTCAAGCTAGCTAAAGCTAACTCAAGCTAACTCAAGCTAACTCAAGCTAGCTCAAGCTAACTCAAGCTAGTTCAAGCTAACTCAAGCTAGCTAAAGCTAACTCAAGCTAACTCAAGCTAACTCAAGCTAACTCAAGCTAGCTAAAGCTAACTCAAGCTAACTCAAGCTAACCCGAGCTAACTCAAGCTAGCTCAAGCTAACCCAAGCTAGCTAAAGCTAACTCAAGCTAACTCAAGCTAATTCAAGCTAACTCAAGCTAACTCAAGCTAACTCAAGCTAACTCAAGCTAGCTAAAGCTAACTCAAGCTAACTCAAGCTAACTCAAGCTAACCCGAGCTAACTCAAGCTAACTCAAGGTAGCTAAAGCTAGTTCAAGCTAACTCAAGCTAGCTAAAGCTAAGACAAGCTAACTCAAGCTAACTCAAGCTAACTCAAGCTAACTCAAGCTAACTCAAGCTAACTCAAGCTAGCTAAAGCTAACTCAAGCTAACTCAAGCTAACTCAAGCTAACCCGAGCTAACTCAAGCTAACTCAAGGTAGCTAAAGCTAGTTCAAGCTAACTCAAGCTAGCTAAAGCTAAGACAAGCTAACTCAAGCTAACTCAAGCTAACTCAAGCTAACTCAAGCTAACTAAAGCTAGTTCAAGCTAACTCAAGCTAGCTAAAGCTAACTCAAGCTAACTCAAGCTAACTCAAGCTAGCTCAAGCTAACTCAAGCTAGTTCAAGCTAACTCAAGCTAGCTAAAGCTAACTCAAGCTAACTCAAGCTAACTCAAGCTAACTCAAGCTAGCTAAAGCTAACTCAAGCTAACTCAAGCTAACCCGAGCTAACTCAAGCTAGCTCAAGCTAACCCAAGCTAGCTAAAGCTAACTCAAGCTAACTCAAGCTAATTCAAGCTAACTCAAGCTAACTCAAGCTAACTCAAGCTAACTCAAGCTAGCTAAAGCTAACTCAAGCTAACTCAAGCTAACTCAAGCTAACCCGAGCTAACTCAAGCTAACTCAAGGTAGCTAAAGCTAGTTCAAGCTAACTCAAGCTAGCTAAAGCTAAGACAAGCTAACTCAAGCTAACTCAAGCTAACTCAAGCTAACTCAAGCTAACTCAAGCTAACTCAAGCTAGTTCAAGCTAACTCAAGCTAACTCAAGCTAACTCAAGCTAGCTAAAGCTAACTCAAGCTAACTCAAGCTAACTCAAGCTAACCCGAGCTAACTCAAGCTAACTCAAGGTAGCTAAAGCTAGTTCAAGCTAGCTCAAGCTAGCTAAAGCTAAGACAAGCTAACTCAAGCTAACTCAAGCTAACTCAAGCTAACTCAAGCTAGTTCAAGCTAACTCAAGCTAGCTAAAGCTAACTCAAGCTAACTCAAGCTAACTCAAGCTAGCTCAAGCTAACTCAAGCTAGTTCAAGCTAACTCAAGCTAGCTAAAGCTAACTCAAGCTAACTCAAGCTAACTCAAGCTAGCTCAAGCTAACTCAAGCTAACTCAAGCTAACTCAAGCTAACCCGAGCTAACTCAAGCTAACTCAAGGTAGCTAAAGCTAGTTCAAGCTAGCTCAAGCTAGCTAAAGCTAAGACAAGCTAACTCAAGCTAACTCAAGCTAACTCAAGCTAACTCAAGCTAGTTCAAGCTAACTCAAGCTAGCTAAAGCTAACTCAAGCTAACTCAAGCTAACTCAAGCTAGCTCAAGCTAACTCAAGCTAGTTCAAGCTAACTCAAGCTAGCTAAAGCTAACTCAAGCTAACTCAAGCTAACTCAAGCTAGCTCAAGCTAACTCAAGCTAGTTCAAGCTAACTCAAGCTAGCTAAAGCTAACTCAAGCTAACTCAAGCTAACTCAAGCTAACTCAAGCTA
>NW_027453505.1:0-50264 GCF_964194025.1 Convolutriloba macropyga | reverse complement strand
GTTGCACTACACTCGCAAACAATTTCAGAAAAACCGAGTGCATGACATCTAGTTCATTTCCAGGATCCAAAATTTGGTTCAGTTATCCATTACTATCAAAAACTGCTGACCTACCTATTTTGAAGTCAAATTAGTTCTTGCTTCGATTTTTTCTTGGCCATGAGGTCTTCCATATCTTCTTTCTTATAAATTTTTTCGTATAATTTTTTTAACTTATTGACTTTAAGTTTGCAGGGTGGTTGTCGTTGTGATTTTTTTTGACACAAACTTAAATTACGTCCCAATTTTCGATGTTCATTCATTTGGTTATTGGTTGCCAACACATATGTTTTAATTTTTAAAATAAAATTGGTCAAATAATTTTCAAATTTTGTAGCTGTAATCGATTACCAGAAATTATAACAAAAACCATTATATTAAATTCTCTGGGGTTAGCTCCCATTCAGTTGTCCAGCTTTGATAGATTCTGATTGCTGTTGCAGTTCCCAGCATTAAAGGTGATGCGCCAAGTACTTTTGTTTTTCCTCTGTGCGGCGATTACAAAACAAACCCAGAATGAAGCTCGCCACCCAAGACAGATATTGGCCTGACCAACTTGGGTCGCGGACAGGGGTCCGGTGCGACCGTTCACAATGGTCTGGAAAAAATTTGGGTCTGGCCAATGGCAATTTCGGTCTGTTCGGTCTGGCCAATACCCAAATTTCGGTCAGTTCGGTCTGGCCAATACCCAAATTTCGGTCTCTTCGGTCTGGCCAATACCCATATTTCGGTCTGTTCGGTCTGGCCAATACCCGTATTTCGGTCTGGCCAATACCCATATTTCCGTCTGTTCGGTCTGGCAAATACCCATATTTCGGTCTGTTCGGAATGGCCAATACCCTTATTTAGGTCAGTTTGGTCTGGCCAATACCCCTATTTTGGTCTGTTCGGTCTGGCCAATACCCATATTTCGGTCTGGCAAATACCCTTATTTCAGTCTGTTAGTTCGGGCCAATGCCCATAATTTGGTCTGTTCGGTCGGGCCAATACCCTTATTTCGGTCTGTTCCGCCTGGCCAATACGCATTTTTTTGATCTGTTCAGTCTGGAGCTAAAGTCACTTTTTATAGCAGTACTACTGGAAAATGATCTCAGGTTGATCGAAAAAACCAACATTTGAGATTTTCCAAAATGTTCTGGGTGTTTCCCTCCCCCTTTCTCATCCGGGCTGGGGACCGGCTACGGTGGATTTACAAACAAACAACTATAGGAGATTTTGAGAAGAGCGTTAGGTGAAAAAACCCAGCTCAAACTATTTTTCCAAACAAATTCGTTACAATAAATGACTAAAATTCTTTATTCGCGAAATTCGCTAAATTCAGTATGAGAACCCAACTTTTTTTCCTAGGCAAGCTATACCAAAAATTGTTTAGTTTCACACTTTACCTACACAGGGAATACTCCGTACCAAGTTTTTTTCAATTTAAACAACTTCTTGACCCAATCCAAAATAACAATAGTTAAAATTCGTTATTCTCAAAATTCTTAAAATTCCGCATGAAAACCCAACTTTTTTCATAGCCAAGCTATATGTATAAAATGTTTTCGTTTCACACTTTACTTTCTCAGGGGATACTCCGTACCGAATTTGGTTTCATTTGGACAACTTCTTGACCCAATCAAAAAAAAACTTTATTTAAAAGTCGTTATTCGAAAAATTCCGTATGAAAACCCAACTTTTTTGCAATCAAACTATACCAACAATTCTTTTTGTTTTACACATGACCTACACAGGGGATACTCCATAGCGAGTTTGGTTTCGTTTGAACAACTCCATGACCCAATCAAAAATAATTATAGTTAAAATTCGTTATTTGCCAAATTCGCAAATTTCTGTATGAAAACCCAACTTTTTCAGCAAAAACATCACAAAAACATCAAAAACCAATACCAAGAAGTGGCCTAAAACGGGGTGTTTATTTTCATTACACAATTTCAGATTTTGAAAAACTTCCTTGACTCTTCGAAATGAAATTTGGCATTTTGAAACCTGCTGAGGAAAAAGAATTGAACAAATTGACAGTCAGCCAATTATTTTTTTTTGCTGAAAGTGAAATTTTCACAAGTGGTGAAAATATGATGAAATGTGCTGAGAAATTGCTGAACTTTTGCCAGATTAGTGCTGAAATCATAAAACAAAAGCGCTTATTACACTGAATTTAGAAAAACTTCAAAAGTGTTTAAAAAATGAGCTGAATCAAATGCTTGTTTTATGTAAAAAACGTGCTGAATTCTGCTGAAATATTTGGAGCAGAAAAATTAAATAATGTTTGCACATTCAGCAGATATTAACAAATAAATGTCTGCTCACAGTTACTGAACCCCGAACTGGGTTTTGATTGTAATTTTTTTTGTTGAAAGTGTTTCACGATTAAGTTTATTTCTGGGAAACGGGGCCGTTCAACAAAGAACTTCTTGTCTTCAACCGTTAGTTAAAAGCACAATTTGTTTGACGATTTGTTTTGATGTTTTTCAAAGAGAACTATTTTTTGGCATGTCTGGTTTTTGAAGAAATTTCAAAAACTTTCAATTCTCAGTTGCTAATATTTTCAAATCTTTTTCAGGGGAAAGTTTTTGTTGTTTCTGCTTACAACTGGTAGTGGTGCTATCAAAGAAAAACGTTTGTTTTGTTAAGCTCAAAGACAACTTTTTCTCAATTTCTGCTGTTCTTTCTTATCTCTGTTTGGATGCAATTTCTAATTTGGTATCTCATTGCTGCTCTTAGTAGTTCCAAATGAAAACTTATGCAGAGGTCGTTTTCTTGGCAGCTAAATCAGGAAGGAGCGATCTTTTTCTTTATTTTAGTTAACGTCACTTATACATTGAGCTGCCCTAACATTATTTACCTTTCGATTGACTTTATTTTTTCTGACTTTATCACCGTGACGTTGGACACAATGTGTATCAACGATATAATTGGGAGCTTGGCCGCTTCACAGCATAAACATCACAAAGGCATCAAAAGCCAAAACCAAGAAGTGGCCCAAAAAGGTTGATTTGCTTTTATGCTATGACACAATTTCTGATTTTGAAAAACTTCCTTGACTCTTCGAAATCAAATTTGGCATTTTGAAACCTGCTGAGGAAAAAGAATTGAACAATTTTACAGCCAACCAATTAACTTTTTTTTGCTGAAAGTGAAATTTTCACAAGTGATGAAAATGTGAAAGAAATGTGCTGAGAAGCTGCTGAAGTTTTGCAAGATAAGTGCTGAAATTATAAAAGAAAAAGCGCTGATTCCACTAATTTTAAAATTTTCAGAAATGTTAAAAAATAAGCTGAATCAAATTTTTGTTTTATGTATGAAACGTGCTGAGATATACTGAAATGTTTAAGCACAGAGTTATATAATGTTTTCACAATTAGCAGATTTCTACAAAAATATCTGCTCACAGCTGCTGACCCCCGAACCGGGTTTTGGTTGAAAATTTTTTTGTTGAAAGTGTTTCATGATCAAGTTTGTTTCTGGGAAACGGGGCCGTTCAACAAAGAAATTTTTTTCCTCAACCGTTAGTTAAAAGCACAATTTGTTTGACGATTTGCTTTGATGTTTTTGAAAGGCAACTATTTTTTGGCATGTCTGGTTTTCTCAGTTGCCAATATTTTAAAATCTATTTCAGGGAAACGTTTTCGTTGTTTCTGCTTACAACTGGTGGTGGTGCTAACAATGAAAAAAATATTCTGCTGTTCTTTTTTTATCTCAATTTGGATGCAATTTCTAATTTGGTTTCTCATTGCTGCTCTTAGTAATTTTAGTTGAAAAGTTGTGCAGAGGTCATTTTCTTGTCAACGAATTTAAAAGCGATCTTCTTTGTTTTAAATAAAGGCACTTATACATTGAGCTAGCCTAACATAACTAACTTTTCGATTGACTACATTTTTTTTGAAATTTTCCCCGTGATTTTTGCGAACACAATGTGGGTATCAACGATATAATTGGGAGTATGGCCGCTTCACAGCAAAAATAATTACAAAAGCATCAAATGCCAAAACCAACAAAAGGCCTGAAAACGGTTGGTTTATTTGTATGCTAGAACACAATGTCAAATTTTGAAAAACTTCCTTGGCTCTTCGATTTGAAATTTGGCATTTTGAAATCTGTTGAGAAAAAAAGAATTGAATAAACTGACAGCCAGCGAAAAAGTTATTTCTTTGCTGAAAGTGAAATTTTCTCAAGTGGTAAAAATATGTAAGAAATGTGCTGAGAAGCTGCTGAAATTTTGCAAGGTAATTGCTGATATTTTTAAAGAAGGCACTGATTCTACTGAAATTAAAGTTTTCAGAAGTGTCAAAAAATGAGCTGAATCAAATGCTTTTTTTATGTAAGAAACGTGCTGAAATCTGCTCAACTATTTGCAGCACAAAAAATAAATAGTGTTTGCACTTTCAACAGATTTCTACATACACATCTGTTCACAGCTGCTGAACCCAGAACCGGTTTTTGGTTGTAAAATTTTTTGTTGAAATTGTTTCTTCATCAAATTTGTTTCTGGGAAACGGGGCCGTACAACAAAGAATTTTTTTCCTCAACAGTTAGTTAAAAGCACAATTTGTCTGACGAATTGTTTCAATGTTTTTTAATAGCAACAATTTTTTGGCTTGTCTGGTTTTTGAAGAAATTCCAAAAACTTTCATTTTTCAGTTGCTAATATTTTTTGATCTGTTTCAGAAAAATGTTTTCGCTGACAACTGGTAGTGGTGCTATCAATGAAAAAATCAGTTTTGTTGAGCTCAGTAACAACTTTTGAAAATTTGTTCAGAGGTTGTTTTCTTGTCAACAAATTAAGGAGCGATCTTCTTCTTTATTGGTATTAAAGGCACTTATACATTGAGCTAGCCAAACAAAATTAACCTTTCCATTGTCTTTATTTTTCGGACTTTATCCTCGTGATGTTGGACACAATGTGTGTATCAACGATAAAATCAGGAGCATAGCCGCTTCACAGCAAAAACGTCACAACGGCATCAAAAGCCAAAACCAAGAAGTGGCCTAAAAAGGTTGATTTAATTTTATGCTACGACATGATTTCAGATTTTGAAAAACTTCCTTGACTCTTCGAATTGAATTTGGCATTTTGAATTCTGCTGAGGAAAAAGAATTGAAAAATCTGTCAGCCAGCCAAATATTTTTGCTTTTGCTGAAAGTGAAATTTTCACAAGTGGTGAAAACATGTAAGAATTGTGCTGAGAAGCTGCTGAAGTTTTGCAAGATAAGTGCTGAAATTATAAAAGAAAAAGCGCTGATTCCACCGAATTTAAAATTTTCAGAAAGGTTAAAAAAATAAGTTGAATCAAATATTTGTTTTATGTAAGAATAATGCTGAGATCTGCTGAAATGTTTGGAGCACAAAAGTTGAATAATGTTTTCACAATCAGCAGATTTCTACAAGAACGTCTGCTCACAGCTGCCCCGAACCCGTTTTTGTTTCTGGGAAACGGGCCTGTTCAGCAAAGAATTTTTTTCTTCAACAGTTAGTTAAAAGCACATTTTTTCTGACGATTTGTTTCAATGTTTTTGAAAGGCAACTATTTTTTGGCATGTCTGGATTTGAAGAAATTTCAAAAACTTTCATTTCTCAGTTGCCAATATTTTAAAATCTATTTCAGGGAAACGTTTTCGTTGTTTCTGCTTACAACTGGTGGTGGTGCTAACAATGAAAAAAATATTCTGCTGTTCTTTTTTTATCTCAATTTGGATGCAATTTCTAATTTGGTTTCTCATTGCTGCTCTTAGTAATTTTAGTTGAAAAGTTGTGCAGAGGTCATTTTCTTGTCAACGAATTTAAAAGCGATCTTCTTTGTTTTAAATAAAGGCACTTATACATTGAGCTAGCCTAACATAACTAACTTTTCGATTGACTACATTTTTTTTGAAATTTTCCCCGTGATTTTTGCGAACACAATGTGGGTATCAACGATATAATTGGGAGTATGGCCGCTTCACAGCAAAAATAATTACAAAAGCATCAAATGCCAAAACCAACAAAAGGCCTGAAAACGGTTGGTTTATTTGTATGCTAGAACACAATGTCAAATTTTGAAAAACTTCCTTGGCTCTTCGATTTGAAATTTGGCATTTTGAAATCTGTTGAGAAAAAAAGAATTGAATAAACTGACAGCCAGCGAAAAAGTTATTTCTTTGCTGAAAGTGAAATTTTCTCAAGTGGTAAAAATATGTAAGAAATGTGCTGAGAAGCTGCTGAAATTTTGCAAGGTAATTGCTGATATTTTTAAAGAAGGCACTGATTCTACTGAAATTAAAGTTTTCAGAAGTGTCAAAAAATGAGCTGAATCAAATGCTTTTTTTATGTAAGAAACGTGCTGAAATCTGCTCAACTATCTGCAGCACAAAAAATAAATAGTGTTTGCACTTTCAACAGATTTCTACATACACATCTGTTCACAGCTGCTGAACCCAGAACCGGTTTTTGGTTGTAAAATTTTTTGTTGAAATTGTTTCTTCATCAAAATTGTTTCTGGGAAACGGGGCCGTACAACAAAGAATTTTTTTCCTCAACAGTTAGTTAAAAGCACAATTTGTCTGACGAATTGTTTCAATGTTTTTTAATAGCAACAATTTTTTGGCTTGTCTGGTTTTTGAAGAAATTCCAAAAACTTTCATTTTTCAGTTGCTAATATTTTTTGATCTGTTTCAGAAAAATGTTTTCGCTGACAACTGGTAGTGGTGCTATCAATGAAAAAATCAGTTTTGTTGAGCTCAGTAACAACTTTTGAAAATTTGTTCAGAGGTTGTTCTCTTGTCAACAAATTAAGGAGCGATCTTCTTCTTTATTGGTATTAAAGGCACTTATACATTGAGCTAGCCAAACAAAATTAACCTTTCCATTGTCTTTATTTTTCGGACTTTATCCTCGTGATGTTGGACACAATGTGTGTATCAACGATAAAATCAGGAGCATAGCCGCTTCACAGCAAAAACGTCACAACGGCATCAAAAGCCAAAACCAAGAAGTGGCCTAAAAAGGTTGATTTAATTTTATGCTACGACATGATTTCAGATTTTGAAAAACTTCCTTGACTCTTCGAATTGAAATTTGGCATTTTGAATTCTGCTGAGGAAAAAGAATTGAAAAATCTGTCAGCCAGCCAAATATTTTTGCTTTTGCTGAAAGTGAAATTTTCACAAGTGGTGAAAACATGTAAGAATTGTGCTGAGAAGCTGCTGAAGTTTTGCAAGATAAGTGCTGAAATTATAAAAGAGAAAGCGCTGATTCCACCGAATTTAAAATTTTCAGAAAGGTTAAAAAAATAAGTTGAATCAAATATTTGTTTTATGTAAGAATAATGCTGAGATCTGCTGAAATGTTTGGAGCACAAAAGTTGAATAATGTTTTCACAATCAGCAGATTTCTACAAGAACGTCTGCTCACAGCTGCCCCGAACCCGTTTTTGTTTCTGGGAAACGGGCCTGTTCAGCAAAGAATTTTTTTCTTCAACAGTTAGTTAAAAGCACATTTTGTCTGACGATTTGTTTCAATGTTTTTGAAAGGCAACTATTTTTTGGCATGTCTGGATTTGAAGAAATTTCAAAAACTTTCATTTCTCAGTTGCCAATATTTTTGTAATCTGTTTCAGGGAAATGTTTTTGTTGTTTCTGCTTTCAACTGGTGGTGGTGCTATCAAGGAAAAAAATTTCTGCTGTTCTTTTTCATCTCAATTTGGATGCAAATTATAATTTGGTCTCTCATTGCTGCTCTTAGTAATTTTAAATGAAAATTTGTGCAGAGGTTGTTTTCTTGTCAAAGAATTCAGGAGCGATTTCTTCGTTATTGATATCAAATGTCACTTTTACATTGAGCCAGCCTAACATAATTAACCTTTCGATTGACTGTATTTTTTCTGACTTTATCCCCGTGACGTCCCTGAAGTTACGTCAATCATAAAATTTGTCAAAAAACCAACTATAAAAAAACGTAATCCAGTTCATCAAACGTTTCCGGTTTTGAAACTTAGAATGCAAAAAGTTTTATGAAAAGTGAAGTTTTTTTTCGTTTTGACATTATGCAAACATTGATTCAGTTGATATTTAAAACACCCGAATAACTGGTTACGGAGAGGTTGACTTTTATACACCATTGACTGAAGGAGTGAACAAATTAAATATTGCAAAACCAACCATATTTGGAAGTAGAGAGAGAGTGGACCCATGCGGTCCTTAATTGAAGATATACAAAACTGATCAGACTGTTTCGGAAAATAAACTAAGGATTCTGCCAAACTTAAGGTATTTTACATTTTGACAAAATTGGAGACTCATCAAAACCCTGCATCTCTACAAGCATGCGCAGAATAGCATGCTGTTTTACAGAGTCGGACACAATGTTTGTATCAACGATATAATCGGGAGCATAGATGCTTCATAGCAAAAACATCACAGAAGCATCAAATACCAAAACCAAGAAATGGCCTACAACGGTTTGTTTTTATACTATGACATAATTTTAGATTTTGAGAAACTTCCTTGACTCTTCGAATTTATTTAGTAACATCTGTAATTGCTGCAGTAAATTAATAACAGCAATGATTTAATAAGCACTCACGTGACAAATGAAAAACAGACAACTGAAAACATTTTTTTTTCACCGATATTCAAACAATCTGGAGTGAATAAGCTGATTTTGTGTACTAATTGTCTCCAACAAAAACCGAAAAACTCCTCATTTGTAATCCGAAAAAATGGATTACATATTTCGGTCTGGCCAATACCCATATTTCCGTCTGTTCTGTCTGGCAAATACCCATATTTCGGTCTGTTCAGAATGGCCAATACCCTTATTTAGGTCAGTTTGGTCTGGCCAATACCCCTATTTTGGTCTGTTCGGTCTGGCCAATACCCATATTTCGGTCTGGCAAATACCCTTATTTCAGTCTGTTAGTTCGGGCCAATGCCCATATTTTGGTCTGTTCGGTCTGGCCAATACCCATTTTTCGGTCTGTTTGGTCTGGCCAATACCCTCATTTTGGTCTGTTCCGCCTGGCCAATACGCATTTTTTGATTTGTTCAGTCTGGAGCTAAAGTCACTTTTTTTAGCAGTACTACCGGAAAATGATCTCAGGTTGATCGAAAAAACCAACATTTGAGATTTTCCAATATGTTCTGGGTGTTTCCCTCCCCCTTTCTCATCCGGGCTGGGGACCGGCTACGGTGGATTTACAAACAAACAACTATAGGAGATTTTGAGAAGAGCGATAGGTGAAAAAACCCAGCTCAAACTATTTCTCCAAAGAAATTCGTTACAATAAATGACTAAAATTCTTTATTCGCGAAATTCGCTAAATTCAGTATGAGAACCCAACTTTTTTTTCCTAGGCAAGCTATACCAAAAATTGTTTAGTTTCACACTTTACCTACACAGGGAATACTCCGTACCAAGTTTTTTTCAATTTAAACAACTTCTTGACCCAATCCAAAATAACAATAGTTAAAATTCGTTATTCTCAAAATTCTTAAAATTCCGCATGAAAACCCAACTTTCTTCATAGCCAAGCTATATGTATTAATTGTTTTCGTTTCACACTTTACTTTCTCAGGGGATACTCCGTACCGAATTTGGTTTCATTTGGACAACTTCTTGACCCAATCAAAAAAAAAACTTTATTTAAAAGTTGTTATTCGCAAAATTTGCAAATTTCCGTATGAAAACCCAACTTTTTTGCAATCAAGCTATACCAACAATTCTTTTTGTTTTACACATGACCTACACAGGGGATACTCCATAGCGAGTTTGGTTTCGTTTGAACAACTCCATGACCCAATCAAAAATAATTATAGTTAAAGTTCGTTATTTGCCAAATTCGCAAATTTCTGTATGAAAACCCAACTTTTTCAGCAAAAACATCACAAAAACATCAAAAACCAATACCAGGAAGTGGCCTAAAACGGGGTGTTTATTTTCATTACACAATTTCAGATTTTGAAAAACTTCCTTGACTCTTCGAAATGAAATTTGGCATTTTGAAACCTGCTGAGGAAAAAGAATTGAACAAATTGACAGTCAGCCAATTATTTTTTTTGCTGAAAGTGAAATTTTCACAAGTGGTGAAAATATGATGAAATGTGCTGAGAAATTGCTGAACTTTTGCCAGATTAGTGCTGAAATCATAAAACAAAAGCGCTTATTACACTGAATTTAGAAAAACTTCAAAAGTGTTTAAAAAATGAGCTGAATCAAATGCTTGTTTTATGTAAAAAACGTGCTGAATTCTGCTGAAATATTTGGAGCAGAAAAATTAAATAATGTTTGCACATTCAGCAGATATTAACAAATAAATGTCTGCTCACAGTTACTGAACCCCGAACTGGGTTTTGATTGTAATTTTTTTTGTTGAAAGTGTTTCACGATTAAGTTTATTTCTGGGAAACGGGGCCGTTCAACAAAGAACTTCTTGTCCTCAACCGTTAGTTAAAAGCACAATTTGTTTGACGATTTGTTTTGATGTTTTTCAAAGAGAACTATTTTTTGGCATGTCTGGTTTTTGAAGAAATTTCAAAAACTTTCAATTCTCAGTTGCTAATATTTTCAAATCTTTTTCAGGGGAAAGTTTTTGTTGTTTCTGCTTACAACTGGTTGTGGTGCTATCAAAGAAAAACGTTTGTTTTGTTAAGCTCAAAGACAACTTTTTCTCAATTTCTGCTGTTCTTTCTTATCTCTGTTTGGATGCAATTTCTAATTTGGTCTCTTATTGTTGCTCTTAGTAGTTTCAAATGAATACTTATGCAGAGGTCGTTTTCTTGGCAACTAAATCAGGAAGGAGCGATCTTTTTCTTTATTTTAGTTAACGTCACTTATACATTGAGCTGCCCTAACATTACTAACCTTTCGATTGACTTTATTTTTTCTGACTTTATCACCGTGACGTTGGACACAATGTGTATCAACGATATAATTGGGAGCTTGGCCGCTTCTCAGCATAAACATCACAAAGGCATCAAAAGCCAAAACCAAGAAGTGGCCCAAAAAGGTTGATTTGTTTTTATGCTATGACACAATTTCTGATTTTGAAAAACTTCCTTGACTCTTCGAAATCGAATTTGGCATTTTGAAACCTGCTGAAGAAAAAGAATTGAACAATTTTACAGCCAACCAATTAACTTTTTTTTGCTGAAAGTGAAATTTTCACAAGTGATGAAAATGTGAAAGAAATGTGCTGAGAAGCTGCTGAAGTTTTGCAAGATAAGTGCTGAAATTATAAAAGAAAAAGCGCTGATTCCACTAAATTTAAAATTTTCAGAAATGTTAAAAAATAAGCTGAATCAAATGTTTGTTTTATGTATGAAACGTGCTGAGATATACTGAAATGTTTAAGCACAGAGTTATATAATGTTTTCACAATTAGCAGATTTCTACAAAAATATCTGCTCACAGCTGCTGACCCCCGAACCGGGTTTTGGTTGTAAATTTTTTTTGTTGAAGTGTTTCATGATCAAGTTTAATTCTGGAAAACGGGGCCGTTCAACAAAGAAATTTTTTTCCTCAACCGTTAGTTAAAAGCACAACCGTTAGTTAATTTGGATGCAATTTCTAATTTGGTTTCCTTTTGCTGCTCTTAGTAATTTTAATTGAGAAGTTGTGCAGAGGTCATTTTCTTGTCGACAAATTTAAAAGCGATCTTCTTTGTTTTAAATAAAGGCACTTATACATTGAGCTAGCCTAACATAACTAACTTTTCGATTGACTTCATTTTTTTGAATTTTTCCCCGTGATTTTTGCAGACACAATGTGGGTATCAACGATATAATTGGGAGCATGGCCGCTTCACAGCAAAAATAATTACAAAAGCATCAAATGCCAAAACCAACAAAAGGCCTGAAAACGGTTGGTTTATTTTTATGCTAGAACACAATGTCAAATTTTGAAAAACTTCCTTGATTCTTCGATTTGAAATTTGGCATTTTGAAATCTGTTGAGAAAAAAAGAATTGAATAAACTAACAGCCAGCGAAAAAGTTATTTCTTTGCTGAAAGTGAAATTTTCACAAGTGGTAAAAATATGTAAGAAATGTGCTGAGAAGCTGCTGAAATTTTGCAAGGTAATTGCTGATATTTTTAAAGAAGGCACTGATTCTACTGAAAATAAAATTTTCAGAAGTGTCAAAAAATGAGCTGATTCAAATGCTTTTTTAATGTAAGAAACGTGCTGAATTCTGCTCAACTATTTGCAGCACAAAAAATAAATAGTGTTTGCACTTTCAACAGATTTCTACATACACATCTGTTCACAGCTGCTGAACCCAGAACCGGTTTTTGGCTGTAAAATTTTTTGTTGAAATTGTTTCTTCATCAAATTTGTTTCTGGGAAACGGGGCCGTACAACAAAGAATTTTTTTCCTCAACAGTTAGTTAAAAGCACAATTTGTCTGACGAATTGTTTCAATGTTTTTTAATAGCAACAATTTTTTAGCTTGTCTGGTTTTTGAAGAAATTCCAAAAACTTTCATTTTTCAGTTGCTAATATTTTTTGCTCTGTTTCAGAAAAATGTTTTCGCTGACAACTGGTAGTGGTGCTATCAATGAAAAAATCAGTTTTGTTGAGCTCAGTAACAACTTTTGAAAATTTGTGCAGAGGTTGTTTTCTTGTCAACAAATTAAGGAGCGATCTTCTTCTTTATTGGTTTTAAAGGCACTTATACATTGAGCTAGCCAAACAAAATTAACCTTTCCATTGACATTTTTTTTTTCGGACTTTATCCTCGTGACGTTGGACACAATGTGTGTATCAACGATAAAATAGGAGCATAGCCGCTTCACAGCAAAAACGTCACAACGGCATCAAAAGCCAAAACCAAGAAGTGGCCTAGAAAGGTTGATTTAATTTTATGCTACGACATGATTTCAGATTTTGAAAAACTTCCTTGACTCTTCGAATTGAAATTTGGCATTTTGAATTCTGCTGAGGAAAAAGAATTGAAAAATCTGTCAGTCTGCCAAATATTTATGCTTTTGCTGAAAGTGAAATTTTCACAAGTGGTGAAAACATGTAAGAATTGTGCTGAGAAGCTGCTGAAGTTTTGCAAGATAAGTGCTGAAATTATAAAAGAAAAAGCGCTGATTCCACCGAATTTAAAATTTTCAGAAAGGTTAAAAAATAAGTTGAATCAAATATTTGTTTTATGTAAAAAACATGCTGAGATCTGCTGAAATGTTTGGAGCACAAAAGTTGAATAATGTTTTCACAATCAGCAGATTTCTACAAAAACGTCTGCTCACAGCTGCTGACCCCCGAACCCGTTTTTGTTTCTGGGAAACGGGGCTGTTCAACAAAGAATTTTTTCTTCAACAGTTAGTTAAAAGCACAATTTGTCTGACGATTTGTTTCAATGTTTTTGAAAGGCAACTATTTTTTGGCATGTCTGGATTTGAAGAAATTTCAAAAACTTTCATTTCTCAGTTGCCAATATTTTTTAATCTGTTTCAGGGAACTGTTTTTGTTGTTTCTGCTTACAACTGGAGGTGGTGCTATCAATGAAAAAAATTTCTGCTGTTCTTTTTCATCTCAATTTGGATGCAAATTATAATTTGGTCTCTCATTGCTGCTCTTAGTAATTTTAAATGAAAATTTGTGCAGAGGTTGTTTTCTTGTCAAAGAATTCAGGAGCGATTTCTTCGTTATTGATATCAAATGTCACTTTTACATTGAGCCAGCCTAACATAATTAACCTTTCGATTGACTGTATTTTTTCTGACTTTATCCCCGTGACGTCCCTGAAGTTACGTCAATCATAAAATTTGTCAAAAAACCAACTATAAAAAAACGTAATCCAGTTCATCAAACGTTTCCGGTTTTGAAACTTAGAATGCAAAAAGTTTTATGAAAAGTGAAGTTTTTTTTCGTTTTGACATTATGCAAACATTGATTCAGTTGATATTTAAAACACCCGAATAACTGGTTACGGAGAGGTTGACTTTTATACACCATTGACTGAAGGAGTGAACAAATTAAATATTGCAAAACCAACCATATTTGGAAGTAGAGAGAGAGTGGACCCATGCGGTCCTTAATTGAAGATATACAAAACTGATCAGACTGTTTCGGAAAATAAACTAAGGATTCTGCCAAACTTAAGGTATTTTACATTTTGACAAAATTGGAGACTCATCAAAACCCTGCATCTCTACAAGCATGCGCAGAATAGCATGCTGTTTTACAGAGTCGGACACAATGTTTGTATCAACGATATAATCGGGAGCATAGATGCTTCATAGCAAAAACATCACAGAAGCATCAAATACCAAAACCAAGAAATGGCCTACAACGGTTTGTTTTTATACTATGACATAATTTTAGATTTTGAGAAACTTCCTTGACTCTTCGAATTTATTTAGTAAAATCTGTAATTGCTGCAGTAAATTAATAACAGCAATGATTTAATAAGCACTCACGTGACAAATGAAAAACAGAAAACTGAAAACATTTTTTTTTCACCGATATTCAAACAATCTGGAGTGCGTGAGGTGAATAAGCTGATTTTGTGTAATAATTGTCTCCAACAAAAACCGAAAAACTCCTCATTTGTAATCCGAAAAAATGGATCACCAACGGCACAGACGCAAGTAACTAAAGTTTTTTGGTGGAAGTGACAAAAAACAAACTTCACCAAGTCAAGCAGCTATTTCGGGGATATGCGTAGCGCAGTCGTTGCAGGACAGCAATCTAATTTTTCAAAATCTCTTCTTTAAGACATCGCCTTGCATTTCCATCAAAATTAAACAGGGTGGTTCGAGGAGTTTTGGACCTCGCTTTTGAAGCTCTGCAAAATCTTAGCTTCAATTTAGAAGTCCAAGAGGTACTTTTACCAAGCTCAAATAAAAAAATTTGCCGAATGAGGTTACTCTGAAAAACTTTCCTGTGAATCTACAAAAAAACAAGGAGGCTCGTTATTGTGCGTTCTCACATGATGTTCCGAAACGAGCTCAACAACATTTTTGACTTAATTGTCAACCACATGAAGAGATAAGAAAATAAGATGTTTGAGTTTGAAACAATCATTACAAAACATATCTACTAATTGAGTTACATAATGCCATGCCTCATTATAGTGCCAACGAAATCTTACATTAAAGAGACTACGAGGCAACACAAAACAGTCAACAAAATTAGCAAAAACAAAAACTTAACGGTAAAAACTGAATATCTAAATTTAAAAGAACCTAGTAACAACGTCAAAATGCAGTCAGGTAAAACTTTAACCACTCATATTTACTTTCCACTAACTATACAGCAGATTGAAAGTTTTCTAAATGAGACTAGGTAACAATTCTACGAAAAAAAACGAACAATCAGGCGAAAATCAAAAAATTATTCAACATTTTATAAACCGAGAAATTTCAAAAGTCTTGAAAATCATTAGATTTAACTAAATAATCCCTGATATTTTACTCAAAAATCCTTACAAAAACAAAAGGTCTTTTCTTCCATTAGACTAAGTTAAAGAAACGAACTAAAGAAAAACTCAAAAAATTACAAACGAATTGCGAAAACACAAACTAATGCTACCATTAAAATCATTAGCCATTATCTGTTAATTTTAATTCAGCTGTTATTTCACAAAAATTGACCAATCAAAAGAGGTTTATAAAAACGCATATTGTCCATCAAACAAAACATCAGGGACAAAAAATATCAGTAATATTTTATTTTTTGAAGTACAAGAAAATGGACGGGACCTCTCATTGATAAAAATAAGTTACAATTAATAAGTTAAAAAAAAGAAAAAAAAACCGAAAAATTTGAAAAAAAAAATGAAAATGTATTTAAACTTTAAGACTATTTGCTATAAATTGATTGCTTCGGATAACATCAATCATTCAATCCTCAATTACAACCTTACGAAGCTTGTCAGCACTCTGCGGCTACCAAAAAGAAAAAAAACAGGCAAAAAGAGCAAATTCACTAATAACTTTTCTATTTTTTCTTTAAATGTTTTTCAGCAAAGGAGTTCTTTTTTATCAAAACAATTTTAAAAAACAATAATATGAACACATAATTCAGAACCACGAAATTGTTGAGGAAACTCGTAGTATCGACGCCATTAAGTTCATTAGCTTTCGACGGAAGCCAGTAAATAAGCTAAATTATGACTAAATTATACAACAAGGTTGTTTGCTATTCATATTTCATCAGAAAGACCTTGCAACAATTTATTGAATATGAAAACAAAAAAACAGGCAAAAACCAAAAATTCAACAGAGAAAGCCAGAATAAAAGGTCGAAGCAATTTAAATTATAAGCTTTTCCCTGAAAACTTTATCTACGGTCCATTGAACGTCTTCCCTAAACCAATGGGAACAATCAATAATAAGATATTGTGATTTCAAAGGGATATTTTGATTAAGATTTCAAAGTGATAAAAAAACAGGAAAAGTACCGGGAAATAAAAAAAAACTCTTGAAAACTCGTGACATTGAAGTTTTAAAACTAATAGCTAAAAGATAAAACCGCTGACCAGAATATTTCTGCTGCAGTAGAATGGAAAAAAATCTTTTTAGTATGGAGACTGACTATCAGTTCTTGAAAAATTGTTTAGGATTGGTTAAAGTTCAAAAAAAAGGTTCGAAGCAAAAAAAATGCTCGAAAAAATATTTTTAAAGTCTTAACTCAATTAAACTCAAAAGCTTTCAACGGAGGTCAATAAATACGCAAAGATGTAACCTCGATAGGAAAAAAATGATGTTTGTCATGCATAGACAATCAATAAGACATCACAATAAGTCTAATGAGAATGAAAACAACAACAAAACAGGCAAAATCCGAAATTCAGTTTAAAAGTGCGAGAAGAGTGTCGAAGCCAACTAAATCTTTAGCTTCTCTGAAAATTTTGTCTGTGATCCACTGAACAATTTTTCTAAGCAATTAAGATTGGAATAAAATTTGAATAATGTGTATAGTATTTGGATAATGTGATTAAGAGTTCAAAAGTAACCAATAATACAAAAATATCCAAAATTTTTGAAATCTTTCTTCATTTAAGTCATATAACCAATAATTAGAAAATGAAACCAGCTAACGAGATTAATTCTGGTTGCACTAAAAACCAATTGGATCCTGTCAATAATGAGACTGACTAATCGTTCACGAAAAATGTTAAAGATTGGTTAATGTGCAAAAAAAAAATTTTCGAAAAAATATCTTCAAAACCTTAACAGACTTTAAATTCAATAGCTTTCAACGGAAGTCAATAAATACGCTCAAATATGCACCAATTGGTGTACAGTGATGTTTGTCTTGCATAGGTAATCAATAAAACATCACAATAAGTCTTATGACTATGAAAAGAAAAACAAAACCAGGCAAAAACCAAAAAATTCAGTAGAAAAGTGCGAGAAAAAAATGTCGAAGACATTTAAACCATAAAATTTTCTCTGAACACTTTACCATTGATCCACTGAACGTCTTCTTTAAGCCAATGGGAGCTATCCAAATTGGATAATGTGATAAGATTTCAAAAATAACCAATAATACAAAAATATCAAAAAAAAAATTTAAATTTTCTGAAATCTTGTGTCTTTGAAGTCATATAACAAAAAGTTCGCAGATAAAACCGCTAGCCAGATTAAATGTGCTGGCAGTAGGAAGTAGGAGGCTGCTGTCATCACTGAGACTGGCTTATAGATCACGGTAACAAGTTTCCGATTGGTTAAGGTTCAAAAAAGTTTTTCTAAAAATTATTTTTAAGGTCTTAACAGCCTTTAGCTGCCCACTCAAAGCACTATATACGTTCACTTAGTGCTCATTATGGAACATTCTGCCATATTGCACTGTTAGTTAGGAGTCCATACCATAGCACTCCAAAAAATTGGCAAAAAACTTCTTAAATAAAAACAAAATTTAGTTTAAAAATTTTGAAAACTCAGAGTCGAAGCCGAAAAACAATTCCGAAAAACAAAAACGTTTTTTTTTGTTTATTGGGCTCCAAAGGAGGTTTGCGATTAGCGGAACCCCAATATGAAAACTGACTTGTCAGGTGACTTAAAAAGCAAAAAAAGTAGAGAAGTTTTAGAAAAAAAGCTCTCAAATAGAATTCAAAATTTTTAACAGTGAACTTCACTATGAGACCAGAACTCGTTTTTTTATGGCCTTTAGTCTATTAGGATAACAAAACTAGTTCACTTTTTGGCGTCAAATTTAATTTTGAAATTCTATTTTTTATAGAAAATATCTTAATTTGAAGAAAAATTACACTAAAAGTGAACAAATATCCCGTTTTCACACAAAATTTCAAATTTCAATCCTCGATAATTCCTCGAAAAAAACGAAGATCAAAAAAATGTTTTTAATTTTGATTTCTACGCTGGACCAGCTTTTAAATGATACCACTCACATTTCTCTGCGATGAATATATCGATTGGCCAAAAAAACCATTTGAGTATATAGTTCCTCCCCCTACAAGTGGGGTCGGAACAATTAGTCCGTGCATATCTTACGCCAAATCTTTCATTTGTCACCCAATAGATCTGTCTCTTTTACAAAAACAATGTCGAGTCGGGTTGATATCTAAGTGAATCAAAGAGACAACCACTACGCCAATTGATGATCAAATTATTCTTGCACTCCGAAAGAAAACAATTCATGATTTATGCAGGAAAGAAGTAAACACAAACCTAATTAAAACCCTATCAGAGATCACAAGCTCAACAAAAACATTACATTTAGATAGCGGATCCTTACAGAAGACTGGAATAAATCAGACAATTGCGGTCATAAAGTTTCCTCAATAAGTTTTATTTCAAGCTCTCAGCGTAAAAAAAAGGTCCTCATTCCAGACAACTTCCGGCCAAAGTATCAAATAATCTTCAGAAGAATATTTCAAGGAAGACTGTACGGAAACATTGTCCCGCTAATAGTTTCAGATGATGTCACAACAGCTGTTTTAACCAGCCGCTTTACAATTCAAAATTTTGATAACAACGCTTTCTTGGCCAGACACCAAGATTTTCAGAACAGTGGACCGAAAGCAAGTGTAACGGACCGACTGGAAACTCTGGCAAAATGCAATCAACAGCTTTGCAAATCTCATCAACAATACCTCAATTGTTCACCTCATAATTTCATAATTCAAAAGTTATATTGAATCAGCCAATGCCACACACTACTGATAAACAATCTCTTACAAAAAAACTATAATCCGTTTATGCTCATTAAACATCTCAACGTACAGCTTAGAATTGAAAAGCAGACAAAACCTGTACTTTTTTCTTCACCAGTCAAAAAACTGACTAACGAAGCCATCAAACCCAAACTCAAAAGATCATCTCATCCAATTGGTCATGAAATAATGCATCTATATGCAGTAAAACAAATGGATGGACAGACGCTAAAAAATCAATTTATACCTAAAATCTCACTTAAAGCACTTTTTGAGACAGGTGCATGAGCGAATGTCATTCCAAATCAGATTTCCAACAAAATTCGTCACAAAAAATCGAGAAATTACCGTAATTTGATGAAACACCCCTTTTTGGCTTTCAAGAGTGCACGTGGCCAACTTATCACAGTCTTTCTTGAAGTTCCAGTATCTTACAAATGGGAAAACAGGGTCAATGAATGACTACTTGTTATAAAATCTGCACGATCAATTTTTGCTGGAAACGTTTTCTTCAAAAAACGCAAAAAGTCTGACCATAAAAGAACCTAGAGCGATCCTTCGCCATGACCTTACTTAAATCATGTCAAAAATTGCAAAAATAGAAATCGGGAACTTACTATAGGTCTAAAAACCATCCCTTACGACTTTCAAAGTTTCAGGAACTTTCAAATTGGGATAAAATATCCAAAAAGTTTTGAAATCTTTCTTCATTTAAGTCATATAACCAATAATTAGAAATTGAAACCAGCTAACGAGATTAATTCTGGTTGCAGTAAAAACCAATTGGATCCTTTCAATAATGAGACTGACTAATCGTTCACGAAAAATGTTAAAGATTGGTTAATGTGCAAAAAAAAATTTTCGAAAAAATATCTTCAAAACCTTAACAGACTTTAAATTCAATAGCTTTCAACGGAAGTCAATAAATACGCTCAAATATGCACCAATTGGTGTACAGTGATGTTTGTCTTGCATAGGTAATCACTAAAACATCACAATAAGTCTTATGATTATGAAAAGAAAAACAAAACCAGGCAAAAACCAAAAAATTCAGTAGAAAAGTGCGAGAAAAAAATGTCGAAGACATTTAAACCATAAAATTTTCTCTGAACACTTTACCATTGATCCACTGAACGTCTTCTTTAAGCCAATGGGAGCTATCCAAATTGGATAATGTGATAAGATTTCAAAAATAACCAATAATACAAAAATATCAAAAAAAAAATTTAAATTTTCTGAAACCTTGTGTTTTTGAAGTCATATAACAAAAAGTTCGCAGATAAAACCGCTAGCCAGATAAAATGTGCTGGCAGTAGGAAGTAGGAGGCTGCTGTCATCACTGAGACTGGCTTATAGATCACGGTAACAAGTTTCCGATTGGTTAAGGTTCAAAAAAGTTTTTCTAAAAATTATTTTTAAGGTCTTAACAGCCTTTAAATGCCCACTCAAAGCACTATATACGTTCACTTAGTGCTCATTATGAAACATTCTGCCATATTGCACTGTTAGTTAGGAGTCCATACCATAGCACTCCAAAAAATTGGCAAAAAACTTCTTAAATAAATACAAAATTTAGTTTAAAAATTTTGAAAACTCAGAGTCGAAGCCGAAAAACAATTCCGAAAAACAAAAACGTTTTTTTTTGTTTATTGGGCTCCAAAGGAGGTTTGCGATTAGCGGAACCCCAATATGAAAACTGACTTGTCAGGTGACTTAAAAAGCAAAAAAAAGTAGAGAAGTTTTAGAAAAAAAGCTCTCAAATAGAATTCAAAATTTTTAATAGTGAACTTCACTATGAGACCAGAACTCGTTTTTTTATGGCCTTTAATCTATTAGGATAACAAAACTATTCACTTTTTGGCGTCAAATTTAATTTTGAAATTCTATTTTTTATAGAAAATATCTTAATTTGAAGAAAAATTACACTAAAAGTGAACAAATATCCCGTTTTCACACAAAATTTCAAATTTCAATCCTCGATAATTCCTCGAAAAAAACGAAGATCAAAAAAATGTTTTTAATTTTGATTTCTACGCTGGACCAGCTTTTAAATGATACCACTCACATTTCTCTGCGATGAATATATCGATTGGCCAAAAAAACCATTTGAGTATATAGTTCCTCCCCCCACAAGTGGGGTCGGAACAATTAGTCCGTGCATATCTTACGCCAAATCTTTCATTTGTCACCCAATAGATCTGTCTCTTTTACAAAAACAATGTCGAGTCGGGTTGATATCTAAGTGAATCAAAGAGACAACCACTACGCCAATTGATGATCAAATTATTCTTGCACTCCGAAAGAAAACAATTCATGATTTATGCAGGAAAGAAGTAAACACAAACCTAATTAAAACCCTATCAGAGATCACAAGCTCAACAAAAACATTACATTTAGATAGCGGATCCTTACAGAAGACTGGAATAAATCAGACAATTGCGGTCATAAAGTTTCCTCAATAAGTTTTATTTCAAGCTCTCAGCGTAAAAAAAAGGTCCTCATTCCAGACAACTTCCGGCCAAAGTATCAAATAATCTTCAGAAGAATATTTCAAGGAAGACTGTACGGAAACATTGTCCCGCTAATAGTTTCAGATGATGTCACAACAGCTGTTTTAACCAGCCGCTTTACAATTCAAAATTTTGATAACAACGCTTTCTTGGCCAGACACCAAGATTTTCAGAACAGTGGACCGAAAGCAAGTGTAACGGACCGACTGGAAACTCTGGCAAAATGCAATCAACAGCTTTAAAAATCTCATCAACAATACCTCAATTGTTCAACTCATAATTTCATAATTCAAAAGTTATATTGAATCAGCCAATGCCACACACTACTGATAAACAATCTCTTACAAAAAAACTATAATCCGTTTATGCTCATTAAACATCTCAACGTACAGCTTAGAATTGAAAAGCAGACAAAACCTGTACTTTTTTCTTCACCAGTCAAAAAACTGACTAACGAAGCCATCAAACCCAAACTCAAAAGATCATCTCATCCAATTGGTCATGAAATAATGCATCTATATGCAGTAAAACAAATGGATGGACAGACGCTAAAAAATCAATTTATACCTAAAATCTCACTTAAAGCACTTTTTGAGACAGGTGCATGAGCGAATGTCATTCCAAATCAGATTTCCAACAAAATTCGTCACAAAAAATCGAGAAACTACCGTAATTTGATGAAACACCCCTTTTTGGTTTTCAAGAGTGCACGTGGCCAACTTATCACAGTCTATCTTGAAGTTCCAGTATCTTACAAATGGGAAAACAGGGTCAATGAATGACTACTTGTCATAAAATCTGCACGATCAATTTTTGCTGGAAACGTTTTCTTCAAAAAACGCAAAAAGTCTGACCATAAAAGAACCTAGAGCGATCCTTCGCCATGACCTTACTTAATTCATGTCAATTAAGTCAATTCAGAAATCGAGAATTTGCTTTAAGTCGAGAAAACTTGCCCTGCTGTTTTGAAACTGACAATCAGTCATTACGTCACAGTCGACACTGACGCTTCAGTACCTTTCAAATTGGGGAAACAAATGAACATTTGCTCAAAACTTCTTGGATTTTTTTAATCAAACAACACATTAAAAATCTGACAAAGAAACAAATTATAGCATCGTGAGATATAACGCCACCAGTTAATTCAATTCATAAATCAGATAACGAATAAAATCAGACAAAAAATTGACAAAAATACCAGTCTTTCTAGACAAGAAACAGGTAAGCACCCTGGAAAATCTAAACCTAGTCAAATGGGGGCCTCAGCAAGAAGAAAACCTGGAAAATGTAACAGGAATTTTTGGGCCAACTGAGGTACTCGAAAAGTCAAGCCAAACGAACTTCAGCTCAGCAATCAGCCCAACTGAACCCAATAAAAAAATTTCATCTCTGCATTACATTTAACAGGCAATCAATTAATTCAGAACAAGATTGGTTTTCGACTACACAGTTTTGAAACAATATAGATATTTTCCCTAGTTGAGAAATCTTTGGTTAAAAAACGTAATAAACCGTCGGTATCGTCGTTTTTTTCTAGCCAAAAAAAACAAAAGCCCTTGCAATTTTTTCGTCGGCATCGTCATTTTTGTTATTACACGTAAGAAAGCATCATTATCATCGGTTTTAGACGTAAGACAGATTCAAGATCGTCGTTTTTTCATTGCAAGCGAGTTTTGGTATCGTTGTTTATTAAATGTAAGAAAGCGTCGGTATCGTCGGTTTTCAATCGTAAGAAAGCATCCATCGTCGGTTTTTAAAAGTAAGAAAGAATCGGTATCGTCATTTTCGAACGTAACGTCGTTTTCAAACGTTTCGAGCGCACTTTTGTCTAATCAAAGGACGTTTCGAGAGCTGAAATAGGTTAAATACTGTCGGAAAAAATCTACAGTTGAAATAACGAACAATTTTTTGAGATTTTTCAGTACGTTTTGTTTGAGTTGCCCTCCTCCTGCTCACAACCGGTTGTGAGACGGCTACGGCGGAGTTACAAACACAAATATAGGAAAATTGAGTCCGAGCAAACGGTAAAAATGCGCACTCTAAGACTCTCTTCGATTAAAACTTAACAAACAAAGGAAAACAATTTATAACATATAGGTAAATTTATGTTGGAAAATTGCCTCAAGTTGATTAAAAATACCAAGTTTTGAGATTTTCCTGCATTTGGTATTGTTTCTTTCCTCCTTTCTCATCCGGGCTGGGGACCGGCTACGGTGGAATTACAAACAAACAACTACAAGAGAATATCAGACTTGCGAAATTGAATACTCATGACCAAATCTTAAAATTTATTCGACCTGGAAAAACTGACACGTCAATTTCACAGTGAGACGTACTTACGGCAATTTAAAAGGAAAAAGGCGAGGCAGAATGGAAGATTGACTCGTAGAATCAGTGGCGTTTTTGCAAAACACGAATTTGATGTGGATATATCAATAGTAATATATCAACATTGAAGCATTTTTTAGCTTTTGCAAACAACGACTACCAACACCAATTCATCTTTAGAACCGCCTAAATGTTAACACATTGCCATTGCATATTTGGGGATTTATATAATAAGCACGTTACCACAGTCCAAACACATCAGTCCGTTATTCGCGCACGCAAAACAATTTATAAACTGAAAAATTTTGTTGACTTACGCCAACGAGAATTCGAGAATTTGCCTTGAATCGAGAAAACTTACCCTACTGTTTTGAAACTGACAATCAGTCAGTACGTCACAGTCGACCCTGACGCTTCAGTACCTTTCAATTTGGGGAAGCAAATCAACATTTGCTCAAAACTTCTCGGATTTTTTAAATCAATTAACACACTAAAAAATCTGACAAAGAAACAACTTATAGCATTGTCAGATATAACGCCACCAGTTAATTCAATCCAGAAACCAGATAACGAATAAAATCAGACAAAAAATTGACAAAAATACCAAACTTTCTAGCCAAATTGTCAATTTTGTTATTAAACGTAAGAAAGAATCGGTATCGTCATTCTTAGACGTAAGACAAATTCGGGATCGTTGTTTTTTAATTGCAAGCGAGTTTTGGTATCGTCGTTTCTAAAATGTAAGAAAGCATCGTCGGTATCATTGGTTTTTAATTTAAGACAGCATCGGTATCGTCGGTTTTCAATCGTAAGAAAGCATCCATCGTCGGTTTTTAAAAGTAAGAAAGAATCGGTATCGTCATTTTCGAACGTTACGTCGTTTTCAAACGTTTCGAGCGCACTTTTGTCTGATCAAAGGACGTTTCGAGAGCTGAAATAGGTTAAATACTGTCGGAAAAAATCTACAGTTGAAATAACGAACAATTTTTTGAGATTTTTCAGTACGTTTTGGTTGAGTTGCCCCCCTCCTGCTCACAACCGGTTGTGAGACGGCTACGGCGGAGTTACAAACACAAATATAGGAAAATTGAGTCCGAGCAAACGGTAAAAATGCGCACTCTAAGACTCTCTTCGATTAAAACTAAACAAACAAAGGAAAACAATTTATAACATATAGGTAAATTTATGTTGGAAAATTGCCTCAAGTTGATTAAAAATACAAAGTTTTGAGATTTTCCTGCATTTGGTAGTGTTTCTTTCCTCTTTTCTCATCCGGGCTGGGGACCGGCTACGGTGGAATTACAAACAAACAACTATAACAGAATATCAGACTTGCGAAATTGAATACTCATGACCAAATCTTAAAATTTATTCGACCTGGAAAAACTGACACGTCAATTTCACAGTGAGACGTACTTACGGCAATTTAAAAGAAAAAAGGGGAGGCAGAATGGAAGATTGACTTGTAGAATCAGTGGCGTTTTTGCAAAACACGAATTTGATGTGGATATATCAATATTATTATATCAACATTGAAGAATTTTTTAGCTTTTGCAAACAACGACTACCAACACCAATTCATCTTTAGAACCGCCTAAATGTTAACAAATTGCCATTGCATATTTAGGGACTTATATAATAAGCACGTTACCACAGTCCAAACACATCAGGCCGTTATTCGCGCACGCAAAACAATTTATAAACTGAAAAATTTTGTTGACTTACGCCAACGAGAATTCGAGAATTTGCCTTGAATCGAGAAAACTTACCCTACTGTTTTGAAACTGACAATCAGTCAGTACGTCACAGTCGACACTGACGCTTCAGTACCTTTCAATTTGGGGAAGCAAATCAACATTTGCTCAAAACTTCTCGGATTTTTTTAATCAAACAACACACTAAAAAATCTGACAAAGAAACAACTTATAGCATTGTCAGATATAACGCCACCAGTTAATTCAATCCAGAAACCAGATAACAAATAAAATCATACAAAAAATTGACAAAAATACCAAACTTTCTAGCCAAATTGTCAATTTTGTTATTAAACGTAAGAAAGAATCGGTATCGTCATTTTTAGACGTAAGACAAATTCGGGATCGTTGTTTTTTAATTGCAAGCGAGTTTCGGTATCGTCGTTTCTAAAATGTAAGAAAGCATCGTCGGTATCATTGGTTTTTAATTTAAGACAGCATCGGTTGCGTCGGTTTTCAATCGTAAGAAAGCAACGGTATCGTCGGTTTTTAAACGTAAGAAAGCATCGGTATCGTCGTTTTCAAACGTAAGGAAGCATCGGTAACGTCGTTTTCAAACGTTTCGAGCGCACTTTTGTCTGAACAGAGGACGTTTCGAGAGCTGAAGCAGGTTAAATACCGTCGGAAAAAATCTACAGTTGAACTAACGAACAAATTTTTGAGATTTTTCAGTATGTTTTGGGTTTGTTCCCCTCCTCCTGCTCTCAAACAGTTTGGGGACGGCTACGGTGGAGTTACAAACTTAAATATAGGAGAAATGAGTCCGAGCAAACGGTAAAAGTCCGCGCTCTAAGACTCTCTCCGAGTAAAACCAAACAAACAAAAGAAAAGAATTTATTTCATATAGGTAAATTTATGTCGGAAAATTGCCTCAAGTTGATGGAAAACAACCAAGTTTTCCTGCATTTTCGGGTGGTGTTTCCCTCCTCCTTTCTCATCCGGGCTGGGGACACCGGCTACGGCGGAGTTACAAACTTAAATATAGGAGAATTGAGTCCGAGCAAACGGTAAAAAACCGCGCTCTAAGACTCTCTCCGAGTAAAACCAAACAAACAAAAGAAAAGAATTTATTTCATATAGGTAAATTTATGTCGGAAAATTGACTCAAGTTGATGGAAAAAAACAAAATTTTCCTGCATTTTTGGGTGGTGTTTCCCTCCTCCTTTCTCATCCGGGCTGGGGACCGGCTACGGCTGAGTTACAAACAAACAACTATAGGAGAATATCAAACTTGCAAAATTGAATATTCATGACCAAATCTTAAAAATGATTTGACTTGGAAAAACTGACACTTCAATTTTGCAGTGAGACTTACTCACGGCAATTTAAAAGGGAAAAAGGTAGCAGAATGGAAGATTGACTCGAAGAATGAGTGGCGTTTTTGCAAAACACGAATTTGATGTGGATATATCAACATTAACATATCAACATTGACGCATTTTTTAGCTTTTGCAAACAACGCCTACCAACACCAATTCATCTTTGGAACCACCTAATGATTAAAACATCGCTAATGCATATTTGGGGACTAATATAATAAGCACGTTACCCCAGTCCAAATACATCAGTCCGTTATTCGCGCACGCAAAACAATTTATAAACTGAAAAATTTTGTTGACTTACGCCAACGAGAATTAGAGAATTTGCCTTAAATCGAGAAAACTTACCGTACTGTTTTCAAATTGACAATCAGTCAGTACGTCACAGTCGATACTGACGCTTCGGAATTTTTCAATTTGGGGAAGCAAATCAACATTTGCTCAAAACTTCTCGGATTTTTTTTTAATCAAACAACACATTTAAAAATCTGACAAAGAAACAACTTATAGCATTGTCAGATATAACGCCACCAGTTAATTCAATCCAGAAACCAGATAACAAATAAAATCAGACAAAAAATTGACAAAAATACCAAACTTTCTAGCCAAATTGTCAATTTTGTTATTAAACGTAAGAAAGAATCGGTATCGTCATTTTTAGACGTAAGACAAATTCGGGATCGTTGTTTTTTAATTGCAAGCGAGTTTCGGTATCGTCGTTTCTAAAATGTAAGAAAGCATCGTCGGTATCATTGGTTTTTAATTTAAGACAGCATCGGTATCGTCGGTTTTCAATCGTAAGAAAGCATCCATCGTCGGTTTTTAAAAGTAAGAAAGAATCGGTATCGTCATTTTCGAACGTTACGTCGTTTTCAAACGTTTCGAGCGCACTTTTGTCTGATCAAAGGCCGTTTCGAGAGCTGAAATAGGTTAAATACTGTCGGAAAAAATCTACAGTTGAAATAACGAACAATTTTTTGAGATTTTTCAGTACGTTTTGGTTGAGTTGCCCTCCTCCTGCTCACAACCGGTTGTGAGACGGCTACGGCGGAGTTACAAACACAAATATAGGAAAATTGAGTCCGAGCAAACGGTAAAAATGCGCACTCTAAGACACTCTTCGATTAAAACTAAACAAACAAAGGAAAACAATTTATAACATATAGGTAAATTTATGTTGGAAAATTGCCTCAAGTTGATTAAAAATACCAAGTTTTGAGATTTTCCTGCATTTGGTAGTGTTTCTTTCCTCCTTTCTCATCCGGGCTGGGGACCGGCTACGGTGGAATTACAAACAAACAACTATAACAGAATATCAGACTTGCGAAATTGAATACTCATGACCAAATCTTAAAATTTATTCGACCTGGAAAAACTGACACGTCAATTTCACAGTGAGACGTACTTACGGCAATTTAAAAGGAAAAAGGGGAGGCAGAATGGAAGATTGACTTGTAGAATCAGTGGCGTTTTTGCAAAACACGAATTTGATGTGGATATATCAATATTATTATATCAACATTGAAGAATTTTTTAGCTTTTGCAAACAACGACTACCAACACCAATTCATCTTTAGAACCGCCTAAATGTTAACACATTGCCATTGCATATTTGGGGACTTATATAATAAGCACGTTACCACAGTCCAAACACATCAGGCCGTTATTCGCGCACGCAAAACAATTTATAAACTGAAAAATTTTGTTGACTTACGCCAACGAGAATTCGAGAATTTGCCTTGAATCGAGAAAACCTACCCTACTGTTTTGAAACTGAAAATCAGTCAGTACGTCACAGTCGACACTGACGCTTCAGTACCTTTCAATTTGGGGAAGCAAATCAACATTTGCTCAAAACTTCTCTGATTATTTTAATCAAACATTACACTAAAAAATCTGACAAAGAAACAACTTATAGCATTGTCAGATATAACGCCACCAGTTAATTCAATCCAGAAACCAGATAACAAATAAAATCATACAAAAAATTGACAAAAATACCAAACTTTCTAGCCAAATTGTCAATTTTGTTATTAAACGTAAGAAAGAATGGGTATCGTCATTTTTAGACGTAAGACAAATTCGGGATCGTTGTTTTTTAATTGCAAGCGAGTTTCGGTATCGTCGTTTCTAAAATGTAAGAAAGCATCGTCGGTATCATTGGTTTTTAATTTAAGACAGCATCGGTTGCGTCGGTTTTCAATCGTAAGAAAGCAACGGTATCGTCGGTTTTTAAACGTAAGAAAGCATCGGTATCGTCGTTTTCAAACGTAAGGAAGCATCGGTAACGTCGTTTTCAAACGTTTCGAGCGCACTTTTGTCTGAACAGAGGACGTTTCGAGAGCTGAAGCAGGTTAAATACCGTCGGAAAAAATCTACAGTTGAACTAACGAACAAATTTTTGAGATTTTTCAGTATGTTTTGGGTTTGTTCCCCTCCTCCTGCTCTCAAACAGTTTGAGGACGGCTACGGTGGAGTTACAAACTTAAATATAGGAGAAATGAGTCCGAGCAAACGGTAAAAGTCCGCGCTCTAAGACTCTCTCCGAGTAAAACCAAACAAACAAAAGAAAAGAATTTATTTCATATAGGTAAATTTATGTCGGAAAATTGCCTCAAGTTGATGGAAAACAACCAAGTTTTCCTGCATTTTCGGGTGGTGTTTCCCTCCTCCTTTCTCATCCGGGCTGGGGACACCGGCTACGGCGGAGTTACAAACTTAAATATAGGAGAATTGAGTCCGAGCAAACGGTAAAAAACCGCGCTCTAAGACTCTCTCCGAGTAAAACCAAACAAACAAAAGAAAAGAATTTATTTCATATAGGTAAATTTATGTCGGAAAATTGACTCAAGTTGATGGAAAAAAAACAAAATTTTCCTGCATTTTCGGGTGGTGTTTCCCTCCTCCTTTCTCATCCGGGCTGGGGACCGGCTACGGCTGAGTTACAAACAAACAACTATAGGAGAATATCAAACTTGCAAAATTGAATATTCATGACCAAATCTTAAAAATGATTTGACTTGGAAAAACTGACACTTCAATTTTGCAGTGAGACTTACTCACGGCAATTTAAAAGGGAAAAAAGGTAGCAGAATGGAAGATTGATTCGAAGAATGAGTGGCGTTTTTGCAAAACACGAATTTGATGTGGATATATCAACATTAAAATATCAACATTGACGCATTTTTTAGCTTTTGCAAACAATGCCTACCAACACCAATTCATCTTTGGAACCGCCTAATGATTAAAACATCGCTAATGCATATTTGGGGACTAATATAATAAGCACGTTACCCCAGTCCAAATACATCAGTCCGTTATTCGCGCACGCAAAACAATTTATAAACTGAAAAATTTTGTTGACTTACGCCAACGAGAATTAGAGAATTTGCCTTAAATCGAGAAAACTTACCGTACTGTTTTCAAATTGACAATCAGTCAGTACGTCACAGTCGATACTGACGCTTCGGAATTTTTCAATTTGGGGAAGCAAATCAACATTTGCTCAAAACTTCTCGGATTTTTTTTTAATCAAACAACACATTTAAAAATCTGACAAAGAAACAACTTATAGCATTGTCAGATATAACGCCACCAGTTAATTCAATCCAGAAATCAGATAACGAATAAAATCAGACAAAAATTGACAAAAATACCAAACTTTCTAGCCAAATTGTCAATTTTTTTTATTAAATGTAAGAAAGAATCGGTATCGTCATTTTTAGACGTAGGACAAATTCGGGATCGTTGTTTTTTAATTGCAAGCGAGTTTTGGTATCGTCGTTTCTTAAATGTAAGAAAGCATCGGTATCATTGGTTTTTTAATTTAAGACAGCATTGGTTGCTTCGGTTTTCAATCGTAAGAAAGCATCGGTGTCGTCGGTTTTTAAACGTAAGAAAGCATCGGTATCGTCGTTTTCAAACGTTTCGAGCACACTTTTGTCTGAACAGAGGACGTTTCGAGAGCTGAAGCAGGTTAAATACCGTCGGAAAATATCTACAGTTGAACTAACGAACAAACTTTTGAGATTTTTCAGTATGTTTTGGGTGTGTTCTCCTCCTCCTGCTCTGAACCAGGTGGGCGACGGCTACGGAGGAATTACAAATTTAAATATAGGAGAATTGAGTCCGAGCAAACGGTAAAAATCCGCGCTCTAAGACTCTCTCCGAGTAAAACCAAACAAACAAAAGAAAAGAATTTATAACATATATAGTTAAATTTATGTCGGAAAATTGCCTCAATTTGATGGAAGAAAACAAAATTTTCCTGCATTTTTGGGTGGTGTTTCCCTCCTCCTTTCTCATTCGGGCTGGGGACCGGCCATGGCTGAGTTACAAACAAACAACTATAGGAGAATATCAATCTTGCGAAATTGAATATTCATGACCAAATCTAAAAATTGATTTGACTTGGAAAAACTGACACGTAAATTTTGCAGTGAGACGTACTTACGGCAATTTAAAAGGAGAAAGAGGAAGCAGAATGGAAGATTGACTCTTAGAATGAGTGGAGTTTTTGCAAAACACGAACTTGATGTGGATATATCGACATTAATATATCAACATTGACGCATTTTTTAGCTTTTGCAAACAACGCCTACCAACACCAATTCATCTTTGGAACCGCCTAATGGTTAAAACATCGCTAATGCATATTTGGGGACTAATATAATAAGCACTTTACCACAGTCCAAACACATCAGTCCGTTATTCGCGCACGCAAAACAATTTATAAACTGAAAAATTTTGTTGACTTACGCCAACGAAAATTCGAGAATTTGCATTAAATCGAGAAAACTTACCCAACTGTTTTAATACTGACAATCAGTCAATACGTCACAGTCGACACTGACGCTTCAGTACCTTTCAGTTTGGGGAAACAAATGATCATTTGCTCAAAACTTCTTGGATTTTTTAAATCAAAAAACACATTAAAAAAACCTGACAAAGAAACAACTTATAGCATCGTCAGATATAACGCCACCAGTTAATTCAATCCAGAAACCAGATAACGAATAAAATCAGACAAAAAATTGACAAAAATACCAAACTTTCTAGCCAAATTGTCAATTTTGTTATTAAACGTAAGAAAGAATCGGTATCGTCATTTTTAGACGTGAGACAGATTCGATATCGTTGTTTTTAAATTGCAATCGAGTTTCGGTATTGTCGTTTCTTAAATGTAAGAAAACATCGGTATCGTTGGTTTTTAAATGTAAGACAGCATCGGTTTCGTCGGTTTTCAACCGTAAGAAAGCATCGGTATCGTCAGGTTTTAAATGTAAGAAAGCATCGGTATCGTCGTTTTCAAACGTAAGGAAGCATCGGTAACGTCGTTTTCAATTGTTTCGAGCGCACTTTTGTCTGATTAGAGGACGTTTCGAGAGCTGAAATAGGTTAAATACTGTCGGAAAAAATCTACAGTTGAACTAACGAATAAATGTTTGAGATTTTTCAGTATGTTTTGGGTGTGTTCCCCTCCTCCTGCTCTCAAACAGTTTGGGGACGGCTACGGCGGAGTTACAAACTTAAATATAGGGGAATTGAGTCCGAGCAAACGGTAAAAATCCGCGCTCTAAGACTCTCTCCGAGTAAAACCAAACAAACAAAAGAAAAGAATTTATTTCATATAGGTAAATTTATGTCGGAAAATTGACTCAAGTTGATGGAAAAAAAACAAAATTTTCCTGCATTTTTGGGTGGTGTTTCCCTCCTCCTTTCTCATCCAGGCTGGGAACCGGCTACGGCTCAGTTACAAACCAACAACCATAGGAGAATATCAAACTCGCGAAATTGAATATTCATGACCAAATCTTAAAATTGATTCGACTTGGAAAAACTGACACGTCAACTGACACGTCAATTGATTCGACTTGGAAAAACTGAAACAAAAACTGACAAGGGAAAAGGGGAAGCAGAATGGAAGATTGACTCGTAGAATCAGTGTCGTTTTTGCAAAACACGAGTTTGATGTGGATATATCAACATTGACGCATTATTAGCTTTTACAAACAACGCCTACCTACACCAATTCATCTTTGGAATCGCCTAATGGTTAAAACATCGCTAATGCATATTTTGAGACTAATATAATAAGCAAGTTAACACAGTCCAAACACATCAGTCCGTTATTCCCACACGCACAACAATCCATAAACTGAGAAATTTTGTTCACTTACGCCAAATAAATCATTTTCTCTGCCACGGTTACCTCAACTGCTAATTTCCCGATGCCAAATATGACAGACGCCATCTTTGTAATCATCAAGTTTCATTCCTCTCAGGCCTATCTTTTTGGTACAAATGGCTGACGAAATATCAACACAACTACCAGCTTTTAATTTCATCTCTTTTACATGCGCCTATAAAGATCATGCGCCAGGAGTCTTCAGATCTGTGACAAGATTTAGTTCAAGATTTTTTGCGCTAATTAGGAGAATTTGCGTGTGCATTCGAAAATCAAGTTAAAAATGCTCTCTCCGCAGGTGGGCAGTTTGGACACCAGGGATGAATTTTCTAGTTAATATTGTTTTCCCAGATGGAATATCACCTGAGCAAAGAAAAAATGACCCGAAACATAAAACAGTCAAAAAACTAAAAAACAATTTAATCGATTTTTTTTTCAAAATTAAATGCCTGACATATTAAAAGAAACTGATGTCAATGTATGGGTTCCTTATGAATCAAATCTAGTAGTTAAATTTTGTCCGATGCTAGTTAAAATGGTACGGGATAAGTTTTGCTTTCGAGAGACTACGCCGAGGAAAAAAATCAGGAGAAACGAAATTAAAAGCACCAGTTTTTTTGGTTTCACCATTAGTTAATGATTGTAATATTTTTAATCTAACACCAAGAAATCCTTGCCATATACTTTGCATTGGAGCATTTTGCAAATAAATTTCAATTAGCGAGGCAAATTTTGCTTTTAAAGGATAGCAGAAATTTCACGCATTTTTGCAGGCAAAATAAAAACCACCCTATTTGTGGAATGGTCTCCAAAGAGTGTTGGCATTCATCATTGACTTTGCAGTCATTTCTGGAACAGCAAACTATGCAGCAGATTTCAAGCAGATTGCAAATGGAGACGAACCCAGAAGCACAATTTTTGCCCCAACACAAGGTAAAAGTATTAAGAAGAGAAATAGCAATCGATTTCGAGGCAAGAACTTGAGATAATTCTCTAATTGCAATCAGTGAAACTACAATTGTGTTTCAAGAAAAAGAAAACATCAATTTGACAATGACTGATAGATTAAAAGAAATGCAAATGCATGATACATATTCAGAGAAAGAAACATCGAATTTTGGGAATTCTAAAAACAGATAGCTTGCAACACTCAAAACTAGCAAACAGACTGAATTATTAACTGTTGACGATCCGGAACCTGTAGATCTCTTGTGCAAAAAAGAAGAACACAACGAGCTGATTGATGTTTGGATATGCTTCAAGATCCAGCAATAATATGTATTGGTTAAAAACCTGCCAATTCGATTACGCGCGGACGTAAACAGCAAACTCAAAAAAGGGTACATGATATTGAACAGGTTAATACTAAAGAGAGATATTGCACCGAATGTTTTTTTGAGGATGATGGAACAGTTGATTACAAACAACTGTGCGTACCACAAAAGTTATTGAAAGAGTTTTAAACAAGAGTTCACTTAGGAATTTCCAGCACAGCAAAAGACTTTCGAAGAAGATTTTAATTCGCTGGAGTCACGGAATAGCTTATCGTTACAACCAAAAACTTCTTGAGGTGTATGAAACTTTCGAAGAAGCAGTGAAATATTTCCATTCATTTCTTACAAAACTTACTTTTTTACAAAAAATAAAAAAAAAACTCAAAAACGACAATTAAAATGAGCTATCAGTTGCTGACGAACCAGAATCTGTTAATTTCTTGCGCGAAAAACGAGAACAAAATGAGCCAATTGATTTTTGGAACAATATCAATATTCAGTTTTTTTATTTTTGATAATTGGTGAAAAACCTGTCAATTAGATGACGTGCAGTAAACGAACAGCAGACCAAAAAAACGATATTACAGGCAATTGAACAGATTAGTACTTAACAGCAACATTGCACTGAAAATTTTTTGACGATCACGGAACAGTTGAACACCAACAACTGTACATACCACAAACGTTGGGGAAAGAGTTTTAGTATGGTGTAAATATTTCTAAGCAGCAGTTCAATTACGTGTTTAGGACTCTGCTTCGCAGGGGTCACGGAAGAGTTTATCTTTACAACCAAAAACTGCTTGAAGTGTATACAAATAAAAAACCAACATCGCCTAGCTCCCCCTCTTTGGCCTATATCTTCAGAAAAATTATTTTTCGAAGACGCGGTTCAGTTTGATCTCACTCGTCTAATAAAATCATCAATTCACAAGTTGGTAATAACCTAAATTATGGTTCTTTTCAAAGTATCTGTCTGCTTTCCTTTTTACCGGCATATCGGCGGACACAAAAGCCGAAGAGTTATTTAAAAAATTTTGCACTTTTAGCTGCATCCCAAAAACATAAATGACTTGCCGTATCAAAAAAATCATTCAGATCCCACATGATGCAGGCATTTGGACATTTTCTGAGGTTTAATTTTAAATTTTTATTTCAAGTAATTGATTTGTTGGGCTGGCAAACTGCTTGCAGGAAGATCTAATGCGGATAATGATATTGAACAGAACAAGGCATTGGAGTAACTGCTACAAGTGTGTTTCTATGACAGTTTCATAAACACTACGTCGTACTAATTGCACAATTTCAAGGCGCGTTAGATCATTATCCATGGCCGTGGGGCCAATCAAAACGCTGGATAATAGATTTTATATGAAAGTTCTGGAAACAGCAATCTCTGATTCTGTCACATAAGAGCCTTACAGGATGCTATGTTGGAATTGTTTAAGTAATAAAAAGTAATTCAATTGATTCGTACCAGTAAATTAACAATATCACCACCAAAATTAAAGTGCTCAAGCTGCCAGGTAAAGTATAGTATTTTTTCCTTCCTACTCAGTCCAAATTTAACATAGCAGAACTCTCGCAATCAAAGAAAGAGTGAATTAATTCAATTCACTTCTTACAAAAGTTATTTCTTGAAACAAATAATTACAAAACTCAAAACCAACAAACACATCAAAACATCAGCTGTTAACGAATCAAAATCTGTTGATCTCTTACGCGAAGTTGAAGAACAATTTGGGCTAATTGATTGTTGGAATGAAATCAAGATTCAAATATTTTCACTTTAAAAAATTGATTAAAAACTTATCAATTAGATGGAGGTGCAGTAAGCGAACAGCAGACCAAAAAATATTACTTGCAATTGAACAGATTACAAAAAAGCAACATTGCGCTGAAAACTTTTTGAAGATCACGGAACTGTTGAATACCAACGACTGTACATACCAGAAACATTTGGGAAAGAGTTTTAATATTGTGTAAATAATTCTAAGCAGTAGTTCAATTTGGAGCTCAACACTTTCGAAGAAGATTTTGGTTCGCAGGGGTCACGGAAGAGCTTATCGTGACAACCAAAAACTGCTTGAGTTGTATGCAACCGAGAAAACAAAGCCAACATCGCCAGGCACCCACTCTTTGGCCAATTTCTTCGGAAAAATTGTTTTTTGAAGACGCAGTTCAGTTTGACTTCACTCGTTTAATACAATCATCAATTCACAAGTTGTTAATAACCTGAATTGACGTTCTTTTCAAAGTATCTGTCTGATCTCCCATTAACCGGCTAATCAGCGGACACAACAGCCGAAAAGTTAGTCAAAATATTTTGCACTTTAAGTTGCTTCCCAGAAAAAATAATGCCCTGCCTTAAAAAAATCATTCACATCCTACAAGATGCAAGCAATTGAAAAGTTTTTGATGTCATTTTTAAACACTTGTTTTCAAATAATTGAATGATTGCCCTCGCATAGCGCTCGCAGGAAGATCTGATGCGGATATTGATTTTGAACAGAACAAAGCATTTGAGTAACTGGTATAAGTGTGTTTCAATGGCAATTTCCTAATAACTACGTCGTACTAATTGTACAACTCCCTGGCGCGTTAGATCAAACTCCATGGCCGTGGGGCCAATCAAAACGCTGGATAATAGTTTTTATATCAGAGTTCTGGAAACAGCAACCTATGATTCTGACTACGCAACAGCCTTACAGGATGCTATGTTGGAATTGTTTAAGTATTAAAAAGTAAGACAATTGATTTGTACCAGCAAATGGACAATATCACTACCAAAATTTAGATGCTCAAACAGCCAGGAAAAGTAAAGTGTTTTTTTTCCATCCTACTCAGTCAAGAATTGACACAGCTGAATTTATGCAACAAAAATAATGAATTAATTCAATTTATTTCTTACAAAAGCTACTTTCTTATAAAGTATTACTTACAAACCTCAAAACCAACAAACAAATCAAAACATCAGCTGTTGAGCATCGCAGTCGTACTCTGGGATCTTTCTCTAAGAGTAGTTTCATAGTAGGCCTCCTTTAAGCCAGCTTTTTCAACAGCTGACCCAGGGTACGCCTGCTCTGAGCCAGCTCTGTCAAAAGTTGTCCCAGAGTAAGCCTGCTCTGAGCCAGCTCTGTCAAGAGTTGTCCAAGAGTAGGCCTGCTCTGAGCCAGCTCTGTCAAGAGTTATCCCAGAGTAAGCCTGCTCTGAGCTAGTTCTGCCAAGAGTTGTCCCAGAGTAGGCCTGCTCTGAGCTAGTTCTGCCAAGAGTTGTCCCAGAGTAGGCCTGCTCTGAGCCAGCTCTGTCAAGAGTTGTCCCAGAGTAGGCCTGCTCTGAGCTAGTTCTGCCAAGAGTTGTCCCAGAGTAGGCCTGCTCTGAGCCAGCTCTGTCAAGAGTTGTCCCAGAGTAAGCCTGCTCTGAGCTAGTTCTGTCAAGAGTTGTCCCAGAGTAGGCCTGATCTGAGCCAGCTCTGTCAATAGCTGTCCCAGAGTAGGCCTGCTCTGAGCCAGCTCTGTCAAGAGTTGTCCCAGAGTAGGCCTGCTCTGTCAAGAGTTGTCCCAGAGTAAGCCTGCTCTGGGCGCAGCTCTGTCAAGGATAGCCCATAATAGGGATACTCTTCGAGCTCTTCTGTCAAGGGTAACCACATACTTCTAATCTAGAGCTACTCTGTCAAGTGTAAAAAGTGACCTGATCAGACTCTGGTCCAGCTCTGAGAGTTTCCCTGAA
The DNA here is from genome assembly GCF_964194025.1 of Convolutriloba macropyga. Classification (NCBI taxonomy): domain Eukaryota; kingdom Metazoa; phylum Xenacoelomorpha; order Acoela; family Convolutidae; genus Convolutriloba; species Convolutriloba macropyga. Next base: position 12,024 of record NW_027453505.1, on the reverse strand, counting down.
TTTACTCTGCTCCAGCTCTGATCTACTCTGGAGGTAAGGTACGGGCACACACTACTGATAAACAATCTCCTACAAAAAACTATAATCCGTTTATGCTCACAACTACTGAGTGTTGTGAAATTGTCGGGTATCCCCATCATTAAACATCTCAACGTACAGCTTAGAATTGAAAAGCAGACAAAACCTGTACTTTTTTCTTCACCAGTCAAAAAACTGACTAACGAAGCCATCAAACCCAAACTCAAAAGATCATCTCATCCAATTGGTCATGAAATAATGCATCTATATGCAGTAAAACAAATGGATGGACAGACGCTAAAAAATCATTTTATACCTAAATTCTCATTTAAAGCACTTTTTGAGACAGGTGCATGAGCGAATGTTATTCCAAATCAGATTTCCAACGAAATTCGTCACAAAAAATCGAGAAATTACTGTAATTTGATGAAACAACCCTTATGAATTTCAAGAGTGCAAGTGGTCAACTTGTCACAGTCTATCTTGAAGCTTCAGTCTCTTACAAATGGGAAAACAAAGGGTCAATGAATGATTACTTGTCATAAACTCTGCAAGATCAATTTTTGCTGGAAACATTTTCTTCAAAAAACGCAAAAAGTCTGACCATAAAACAACCTAGAGCAATCCTTGGCCATGGCTTTACTTAATTCAATTAAAAAATTGCAAAAAGAGACCGGGAACTTTTTTTAGGTCTAAAAACCATCCCCTACGACTTTCAAAAAATTCAGGATTTTACAAATTGGGATAACAAGACTTAAATGAACCTTTGCCTTAAAATTTCAATATTTCTGGAGATCTTTTCTTCAGAAAACAAAAAAAAATGTCTGACAGTAAATTAACCTTTAACAATATTCCAATATGACACTACATGTTAAGTCAATTCAGAAATCGCAATAAGAGAAATGGAGAAATCGAGAAAACTTACCCTGCGATTTTGAAACTGACACTCAGTCAATTTTTCACAGTCGACACTGACGCTGCAGTACCTTTCAAATTGGGGAAACAAAGCTCTAACGAACATTTGCTCAAAACTTCTTGGATTTTTTAAATCAAACAACACATTAAAAATCTGACAAAGAAACAAATTATAGCATCGTCAGATACAACGCCACCAGTTAATTCAATTCATGAATCAGATAACGAATAAAATCAGACAGCAAATTGAAAAAAATACCAGTCTTTCTAGCCAAGAAACAGGTATGCACCCTTGAAAATCTAAATCTAGTCAAATGCAGGCCTCAGCAAAAAGAAAACATGGAAAATATTACAGGAATTACTGGGCCAACAGAAGTACTCGAAAAGTCGAGCCAAACGAACTTTAGCTCAGCAATCTGCCCAATTGAACCCAATAAAAAAGTTCATCTCTGCATTTTATTTAGCAGGCAATCAATTAACTCTAGCAAATAGGGCTGCAATTAGTTTTTTGTTCATATTAAAGAGCAAATCAAGCTAAAAAATTGTTGCCAAATGATTCCAACAAAATTAAATACCAAAATTAATTAACCCAGACGACTTTAAAATTGAAGTCAATCGGTTAATTCAGAAAAGATTAGATTTCGACTACAAAGCTTTGCAACAATATAGATATCTTCACTAGTTGAGAAATCTTCGGTTAGAAAACGTAAGGAACCGTCGGTATCGTCGTTTTTCTCTAGCCAAAAACGACGAAAACCCTCACATTTTTTGTCGGCATCGTCGTTTTTGTTTGTTATTAAACGTATGAAAGAATCGCTATCGTCATTTTTAGACGTAAGACAGATTCGGGATCGTCATTTTTTCATCACAAGCGAGATTCGGTATCGTCGTTTATTAAATGTAAGAGAGCATCGGTATCGCCGGTTTTTAAAAGTAAGACAGCATCGGTATCATCTGTTTTCAAACGTTTCGAGCGCACTTTTGTCTGATCAGAGGACGTTTCGAGAGCTGAAGTAGTTTAAATACTGTCGGAAAAAAAATCTACAGTTGAACTAACGATCAATTTTTTAAGATTTTCCAATATGTTTTGGGTGTGTTCCCCTCCTCCTTCTCTCAACCGGGCTGAGGACCGGCTACGGCGGAGTTACAAACACAAATATAGGAGAATTGAGTCCGAGCAAACGGTAAAAATCCGCCCGCTAAGACTCTCTCCGAGTAAAATCAAACAAACAAAACAAAACAAATTATAACATATAGCTGAAAGTTATGTCGGAAAATTGCCTCAAGTTGATTGAAAAACCAAGTTTTGAGATTTTCCTGCATTTTCTGGTGGTGTTTCCCTCCTCCTTTCTCATTCGGGCTGAGGAACGGCTACGGCGGAGTTACAAACAAACAATTATAGGAGAATATCAAACTTGCGAAATTGAATATTCATGACCAAATCTTAAAATTGATTCGACTTGGAAAAACTGACACGTCAATTTCACAGTGAGAGGTACTTACGGCAAATTAAAAGGGAAATGGGAAAGCAGAATGGAAGATTGACTCGTAGAATCAGTGGCGTTTTTGCAAAACACGAATTTGATGTGGATATATCAAGATTGACGAATTATTTAGCTTTCACAAACAACGCCTACCAACACCAATTCATCTTTGGAACCGCCTAATGGTTAATACATCGCTAATGCATATTTGGGGACTAATATAATATAATAAGCACGTTACCACAGTCCAAACACTTCAGTCTGTTATTCGCGCACGCAAAACAATCCATAAACTGGGAAATTTTCTTGACTTACGCCAAATAAATCATTTTCTCTGCCACGGTTACCTCAACTGCTAATTTCCCGATGCCAAATATGGCAGATGCCATCTTTGTACTCATCAAGTTTCATTCCTCTCAGGCCTATCTTTTTGGTACAAATGGCTGACGAAATATCAACACAACTACCAGCTTTTAATTTCATCTCTTTTACATGCGCCTATAAAGATCATGCGCCAGGAGTCTTCAGATCTGTGACAAGATTTAGTTCAAGATTTTTTGCGCTAATTAGGAGAATTTGCGTGTGCATTCGAAAATCAAGTTAAAAATGCTCTCTCCGCAGGTGGGCAGTTTGGACACCAGGGATGAATTTTCTAGTTAATATTGTTTTCCCAGATGGAATATCACCTGAGCAAAGAAAAAATGACCCGAAACATAAAACAGTCAAAAAACTAAAAAACAATTTAATCGATTTTTTTTTCAAAATTAAATGCCTGACATATTAAAAGAAACTGATGTCAATGTATGGGTTCCTTATGAATCAAATCTAGTAGTTAAATTTTGTCCGATGCTAGTTAAAATGGTACGGGATAAGTTTTGCTTTCGAGAGACTACGCCGAGGAAAAAAATCAGGAGAAACGAAATTAAAAGCACCAGTTTTTTTGGTTTCACCATTAGTTAATGATTGTAATATTTTTAATCTAACACCAAGAAATCCTTGCCATATACTTTGCATTGGAGCATTTTGCAAATAAATTTCAATTAGCGAGGCAAATTTTGCTTTTAAAGGATAGCAGAAATTTCACGCATTTTTGCAGGCAAAATAAAAACCACCCTATTTGTGGAATGGTCTCCAAAGAGTGTTGGCATTCATCATTGACTTTGCAGTCATTTCTGGAACAGCAAACTATGCAGCAGATTTCAAGCAGATTGCAAATGGAGACGAACCCAGAAGCACAATTTTTGCCCCAACACAAGGTAAAAGTATTAAGAAGAGAAATAGCAATCGATTTCGAGGCAAGAACTTGAGATAATTCTCTAATTGCAATCAGTGAAACTACAATTGTGTTTCAAGAAAAAGAAAACATCAATTTGACAATGACTGATAGATTAAAAGAAATGCAAATGCATGATACATATTCAGAGAAAGAAACATCGAATTTTGGGAATTCTAAAAACAGATCGCTTGCAACACTCAAAACTAGCAAACAGACTGAATTATTAACTGTTGACGATCCGGAACCTGTAGATCTCTTGTGCAAAAAAGAAGAACACAACGAGCTGATTGATGTTTGGATATGCTTCAAGATCCAGCAATAATATGTATTGGTTAAAAACCTGCCAATTCGATTACGCGCGAACGTAAACAGCAAACTCAAAAAAGGGTACATGATATTGAACAGGTTAATACTAAAGAGAGATATTGCACCGAATGTTTTTTTGAGGATGATGGAACAGTTGATTACAAACAACTGTGCGTACCACAAAAGTTATTGAAAGAGTTTTAAACAAGAGTTCACTTAGGAATTTCCAGCACAGCAAAAGACTTTCGAAGAAGATTTTAATTCGCTGGAGTCACGGAATAGCTTATCGTTACAACCAAAAGCTTCTTGAGGTGTATGAAACTTTCGAAGAAGCAGTGAATTATTTCCATTCATTTCTTACAAAACTTACTTTTTTACAAAAAAATGTTGCTGACGAATCAGAATCTGTTAATCTCTTGCGCGAAAAACGAGAACAAAATGAGCCAAATGATTTTTGGAAAAATATCAATATTCAGTTTTTTTACTTTTGAAAATTGGTGAAAAACCTGTCAATTAGATGACGTGCAGTAAGCGAACAGCAGACCGAAAAAACGATATTACAGGCAATTGAAGAGATTAGTACTTAACAGCAACATTGCATTGAAATTTTTTTGACGATCACGGAACAGTTGAATACCAACAACTGTACATACCACAATTGTTGGGGAAAGAGTTTTAGTATGGTGTAAATATTTCTAAGCAGCAGTTCAATTAGGTGTTTAGGACTCTGTTTCGCAGGGGTCACGGAAGAGTTTATCTTTACAACCAAAAACTGCTTGAATTGTATGCAAATAAAAAACCAACATCGCCTAGCTCCCCCTCTTGGCCTATATCTTCAGAAAAATTATTTTTCGAAGACGCGGTTCAGTTTGATCTCACTCGTCTAATACAATCATCAATTCACAAGTTGGTAATAACCTAAATCATGGTTCTTTTCAAAGTATGTAACTGCTTTCCTTTTAACCGGCATATCGGCGGACACAAAAGCCGAAGAGTTATTTAAAAAACTTTGCACTTTTAGCTGCATCCCAAAAACATAAATGCCTTGCCGTATTAAAAAAATCATTCAGATTCCACATGATGCAGGCATTTGGACAGTTTCTGAGGTTTAATTTTGAATTTTTATTCCAAATAATTGATTTGTTGGGCTCGCAAACTGCTTGCAGGAAGATCTAATGCGGATAATGATATTGAACAGAAGAAAGCATTGGAGTAACTGCTACAAGTGTGTTTATATGACAGTTTCATAAACACTACGTCGTACTAATTGCACAACTTCAAGGCGCGTTAGATCATTATCCATGGCCGTGGGGCCAATCAAAACGCTGGATAATAGATTTTATATGAAAGTTCTGGAAACAGCAATCTCTGATTCTGTCACAAAAGAGCCTTACAGGATGCTATGTTGGAATTGTTTAAGTAAAAAAAAGTAAGTCAATTGAATCTTCGTACCAGTAAATGAACAATATCACCACCAAAATTTAAGTGCTCAAACTGCCAGGTAAATTATAGTATTTTTTCCATCCTACTCAGTCCAAATTTAACATAGCAGAACTCTCGGAATCAAAGAAACAGTGAATTAATTCAATTCAATTCTTACAAAGTTATTTCTTAAAACAAATTAATTACAAAACTCAAAACCAACAAACAAATCAAACCATCAGCTGTTAACGAATCAAAATCTGTTGATCTCTTACGCGAAATAGAAGAACAAATTGGGCTAACTGATTGTTGGAATGAAATCAAGATTCAAATATTTTCACTTTTAAAAAATGATTAAAAACCTGTCAATTAGATGAAGGTGCAGTAAGCGAACAGCAGATCAAAAAAATATGACTTGCTATTGAACAGATTACAAAAAAGCAACATTGCGCTGAAAATTTTTTGACGATCACGGAACTGTTGAATACCAACAACTGTACATACCACAAACATTTGGGAAAGAGTTTTAATATTGTGTAAATAATTCTAAGCAGTAGTTCAATTTGGAGCTCAACACTTTCGAAGAAGATTTGGGTTCGCAGGGGTCACGGAAGAGCTTATCGTTACAACCAAAAACTGCTTGAGTTGTATGCAACCGAGAAAACAAAGCCAACATCGCCAAGCACCCACTCTTTGGCCAATTTCTTCGGAAAAATTGTTTTTTGAAGACGCAGTTCAGTTTGACTTCACTCGTTTAATACAATCATCAATTCACAAGTTGTTAATAACCTGAACTGACGTTCTTTTCAAAGTATCTGTCTGATCTCCCATTAACCGGCTAATCAGCGGACACAACAGCCGAAAAGTTAGTCAAAATATTTTGCACTTTAAGTTGCTTCCCAGAAAAAATAATGCCCTGCCTTAAAAAAATCATTCACATCCTACAAGATGCAAGCAATTGAAAAGTTTTTGATGTCATTTTTAAACACTTGTTTTCAAATAATTGAATGATTGCCCTCGCATAGCGCTCGCAGGAAGATCTGATGCGGATATTGATTTTGAACAGAACAAAGCATTTGAGTAACTGGTATAAGTGTGTTTCAATGGCAATTTCCTAATAACTACGTCGTACTAATTGTACAACTCCCTGGCGCGTTAGATCAAACTCCATGGCCGTGGGGCCAATCAAAACGCTGGATAATAGTTTTTATATCAGAGTTCTGGAAACAGCAACCTATGATTCTGACTACGCAACAGCCTTACAGGATGCTATGTTGGAATTGTTTAAGTATTAAAAAGTAAGTCAATTGATTTGTACCAGCAAATGAACAATATCACTACCAAAACTTAGATGCTCAAACTGCCAGGTAAAGTATAGTGTTTTTTTCCATCGTACTCAGTCAAAAATTGACACAGCAGAATTTATTTAACAAAAAAATGAATTAATTCTTACAAAAGCTACTTTCCTATAAAAAAATACTTACAAACCTCAAAACCAACAAACAAATCAAAACATCAGCTTTTGAGGAATCGAGCTAATTGACTTTTGGAACAAAATCAAGATTCATTTAGTTTCACAATTCAAAATTGGTTGAAAACCCGTCAATTAGATGACGTGAATTAAGGAAAAAGCAAACTCTAAAAAAATATTACATGCAACTGAACAGATTAGTGCTAAACAACAACATTGAACTGAAATTTTTTTAAGATCACAGAAAAGTTAAATACAGACAATTGTACGTACCACAAATGTTTCGGAAAGAGTTTAGGTATTGTACAAACATTAATGAGCAAGTAACTTAGGAGTTTAAACTGTCGAGAACAAAATGAGCCAATTGATTTTTGGAACAATATCAATATTCAGTTTTTTATTTTTGAATATTGGTGAAAAACCTGTCAATTAGATGACGTGCAGTAAGCGAACAGCAGACCGAAAAAACGATATTACAGGTAATTGAACAGATTAGTACTTAACAGCAACATTGCACTGAAATTTATTTGACGATCACGGAACAGTGGAATACCAACAACTGTACATACCACAAACGTTGGGGAAAGAGTTTTAAAAAAGTGTAAAAATTTCTAAGCAGCAGTTCAATTAGGTGTTTAGGACTCTGCTTCGCAGGTGTCACGGGATAGTTTATCGTTACAACCAAAATCTGCTTGAGGTGCCTAAAACTAAAAAAGCAAACGAACAACACCGAGCTCCCCCTATTCGGCCAATATCATCAGAGCAATCATTTCTGCAGAAATGGTGCAGGTTGACTTAACTCTTCTAATACAATCATTTCCTTACAATTTTGCACTAACATGATTTGACCTTTTATCAAAATAACTGTTTACTGTCCACTTAATCGGCGAATCGGCGGACACGTTAGCCAAAGATTTAGTTGATATATTTTTAAGATTTAGCTGCAACCCAAATATAGTATTTCAAGGCAGTGGAATATCATATACCTCCAACTAAATACGAGCGCTTGCAATTTTCCAGAGAATATTTTTTAAGTTATTAACGTTCATTTATTTCAATGAATTGGGTTCGTAGGACGCCCGCAGGCAAATTTCAAATTGAACACAACAAATCAAATCAGTGGAGTAATTGGCACAAGTATGTTTGTATTGCGTTTTTTATAAACACTACGTTATATTAAGTGCACGACTGAATGTTGCGCTAGATCAATATCAATGGCTGTGAGCCAATGAAAATATTAGACAATAGATTTTCCATTAAAGCTCTGGAAACAGCAACCTCTGACCCTGACTACGTAACAGCCTTACAAGATGCTATTTTGGAAATTTTCAAAGAATGTTATGCAAGTAGATTGATTCGTACGAGCGAGTAGAGAATATCACGACCAAAATCTTGTGCTCAATCTCTCATATTACATCAGTTTTGAATCAAGACAGTCAAAAAATAACGAAAATTTTGAACTCAACGAAACAATGTGTTTACACAAATCATTTCTCACAAAACTTATTTTGTTACAGAAGATTATTTACAAAGCCAACAAACAAATAGAGATATCAGCTGTTGACAAACGGGAATCTGCTTTTCTCTTGTGTGAAATAGAAAAACAAAAAGATCCAAGTTATTATCGAACAAAACAAAAATCAGATATTTTCATTAATATTATTTTCATCTTTACATGCAGTTTATAGGATTAGTACTAAACAACGACATTGCACTAAAATTGTTTTGACAATGACGGAACAGTTAAATATAATCTGTGGGTACCACAAATGTTTGGGAAAGAGTTTTAGTATTGTATAAAATAAGCTCGTAACAGCAGGTCACTAAAAAATTTCCAACACAGGAGAAAACTTTCGAAGAGGATTCTGAAAAGCAGGAGTCACAGAACAGCTTATCGTTACAACCAAAAACTGCTTGATGTATTTCCAAATAAACGAGCAATAGAAGAACACCTAATGCCGTTTATTTCAGCTTATACCATCAGAACAATCAAACCCGGGCAACATGATGCAGATTGACTTCACTAAACTAATACACTCACTGCTTTAGAATTTCGAACTAAATTGAATATACCTACTTTCAAATAATCTGTTTGCTGTCCTTTTAATCATTGCATCGGCTGACAAGTGAAGAATTAGTTAATTTTTTTCCTATTTAGCTGCATACCAAAAAAAATTGCCTGATCGTGGGAAATCTTTTGCCTCTAACTAGATACAAGCACTTGAAGGTTTTGTGAGATTTGAAAATAAACCTTTAACTTTCAAGTAATGGAATGAATTGGGCTCGTAGAGCGCCTACAAGCAGAACTAAAGTGTATATTGAAATTGCAAACAACAAGTCAGTGGAGTAATTGGCACAAGTATGTTTCTATTGCTATTTTGAGAGACACTACTTCGTACTAAATGAACAATTGCATGTTGCGCTAGGTCACTATCCATTGCTGCGAGCCAATCAAAACATTGAATTAAAAATTTTTCATCAAAGCTCTTGAAACAGCAAATTCTGATTCTGACTACGTAACATCCTTACAAAATGCTATTTTGGGAATGGTTATTAAATAACGTATAAGTCAATTGATTCGTAACAGTAAATAGACAATATCACAATCAAAATATTAGCATTCAACTTCTCAAGTTACGTGGTTTCTCAACTTTTCAGTCCAAAATTACCAACACAGTTCACTCGAAGTCAAAAAAACAACGAACTAATTTTTTTAATTTCTCACAAAACCAACTTTGTAACAGAAGAATACTTACAAAACTCGCCAGCAAACAAAAAAAATCAGCTGTTGACGATTAAGAATCTGTTGATATCTTGTTAAAAAAAATAAGAACAAAACGAGCCAATTGATTTTTGGAAAATTATAAACGTTCAAATAAGTTTATTTTTGAAAACTGATTAAAAAAGTTCCATCTAGATGACGTGCAGTACGCGAACAGCAAACTCAAAAATAATACATGCAGTTAAGCAGATTAGTACCCAAAAAGCAAAATTCCACTCACTATTTTTGACGATGACGGAACAAATTAATACAAACAATTGTGCGTACCACAAAAAAGTGGAAAATTATCTAGTATCCTAAAAAAATTCTAAACAATAGTGCACTTTGAAATTACCAGAAGCGCACAAAACTTTCGAAGAATTTTCTGTTTTGCAGGAGTTATGGAATAATTGTCGTTACAACCAAAAACTTCTTGAGGTGCATGCAACTAAAAAAGCATACGAAAAACACCAAGCTCCCCCTCTTCGGCCGATATCATCAGAGCAATCATGTCCGGCAGACATGGTCCAGATTGACCTAACTGTACTAATACAATCATCTCTTTACAAGTTTGCACTAACATGATTTGACATTTTTTCAAAATAACTGTTCACTGTCCATTTAATCGGCGAATCGGCGGACACGTAAGCCAAAGAATTAGTTTCAGCAAATATTTTTCAGATTTCGCTGCATTCTAAAGATAATATTTGTTGGAAGTGGATTATCATATACATCAAACTAGATACGAGCGCTTGAACTTTTCAAGAGTTTTGTTTTAAGCTTTTATTTTTCTTGTTTTTCAACAAATTGGATTCGTAGAACGCCTGCAGGCGAATTTTAAGATGAAAACAAAAAGTCATTGGAGTAATTGGCACAAGTATGTTTGTATGGCTTTTTTATAAACACTACGTTATATTAAGTGCATGACTGAATGTTGCGCTAGATCAATATCAATGGCTGTGAGCCAATCAAAATATTAGACAAGAGATTTTCCATTAAAGCTCTGGAAACAGCGACCCCTGACCCTGACTACGTAACAGCCTTACAAGATGCTATTTTGGAAATTTTTAAAGAATGTTCACCAAGTAGATTGATTTGTACAAGCGAATAGAGAATATCACGACCAAAATCTAGTGCTCAACCTCTCATTTTACATTTTTTTTTGCATCAAGTCAGTCAAATAATAACAAAAAATTTGAACTCAACGAAACAATGAGTTTCTTCAAGTCATTTGCTCACAAAACTTACTTTGTTACAGAAGATTATTTACAAAGCCAACAAACAAACGGAAAAATCAGCTGTTGACAAACCGGAATCTGCTTTTCTCTTGTTTGAAATAGAAAAACGAGCCAGGTGATAATGGAACAAATCAATTTTCAGATATATTCATCATTATTAATTTCATCATTACACGCAGTTTATAGGATTAGTACTAAACAGCGACATTGCACTGAATTGTTTTTGGCAATGACGGAACAGTTAAATATAAACTGTGCATACCACCAATGTTGGGGAAATAGTATTAGTATTGCATAAATACTTCTAGATAATAGGTCACTCCGGCACAGCAAAACACTTTTGAAGAAGACTCTCACAGTAAAAAAAATAGAACACAACCTGTAAAAATAAGTATTTTTTCAGCTTAGTCAGTCCAAAATTAATATCCCAGTTCACTCACCATCAAATAAACAATTCGTTTAAAACCTATTTTTGTACAAAAGATTAGTTACAAAAATCAAAGCCTACAGACAAAATCAAACATCAGTTGTTGATAGTTTGTTGGTCTCATGTGCGAAACAGAAAAAAAAATGATTTTCAGAACAATATCAAGTTTCAGTTATATGCATTATTAAAAATTGGTTAAAAACATGTCAATTAGATGGCGTGCAGTACGCGAACAACCAACTCAAAAAAATATATGCAATTGAACAGATTAGTACCAAAGAGCAGCACTGCACTGATAAAAATTTTGACAATGATGGAACAGATTAATAGAAATAACTGTGTGTACCACAAAAAGACAAAAAGTCTGGAAAGAGTTATAGTATCGTTTCAAAACCTCCGGCACAGCAAAAGACTTTTGAGGAATATTTTGTTTCGCAGGAATCAAGGAAGAGCTTATTGTTACAACCCAGAACTGCTTGAGTTCTATGCAATTAAAAAGAACAAACAAACATATCAAATGTCCCACTTCAGCCAATATAATCAGAGCAGTCAATCCCCGACAACATGGTGCAGATTGGCCTCACAGAATTATTGCAATCACCAATGTTCAAGTTCTCACTAACTTGAATTGACGTTTTTTGAACATATCTGTTTGCTGACAAATCAATCAGAGCAACGGCGCCAACAAGAGCCAAAGGTTTAGTTC